>NC_064809.1:131948195-131968997 GCF_023721935.1 Panthera uncia | reverse complement strand
CCCCCCGGGGGCAGGAGGCGCCGCCGGGCCGCGTGCAGGTGTAGACGCGCGCGGGGGGCCTCCGCGGAAAGTTTGCTGGAGTGCGCTGGGCGTGCGCCAGAGGCTGGGCGCTGGGGCTGGGGCGCGCTGCCGGCGGGTCCCCGCTGCTCCCCGCCGCCGGCCCCGCGGGGGACCCCCACTCCCCAGCCTCAGCCGCCGCGGCGGGGGGGGAGGGGGCGGGGGGGGCGGGGACTAACTGAACTGAGCGCTGGAGGGAAACGAGAGGAGATTGACTTGGAGCCTTTCAGACAGGTTCTCGAAGCCCCCGCGCTGTGCCCGCCGGAGCCTGGGGTCTCTCCATTTCACCCGGGAGGAATCTGAGGGGCAGAGGCCAGCTTACCGACACGACACACGCTGAGGGGACTCAAACCCGGTCTGGTCCAAGCCCGGAGCCCAGCTCCTTCCCTCCTTCCACTTCTGCCTCAGCGGCGAGGAGAAAGGCGTGGTAGTGGAGGGGGGCAGTTGGGACTTGGGGGTGGGGTGTAGGAGGACTGGGACTGCCGCATCTGCCTCCCGCTGCCTCTCTGTGGCTCTGGGTGGCCCCTCAGCACCAGTGGAGGGAAGAACGGAGGAGGGAAGGCAAGGATGGGAAGGAAGGGTACTGGGCAGGTGATGCCATTCCCCCACCTACCTGGTCCCCAGGGGTGCTGTGCCCGGGGCGGATCAAGTGGGGCAGAGTACCTATGTGACACTCCCCTGTAGGGGAAGGAGGACACCCCAACCCAGTTTCTGCCACAAAGGCAAGGCAGAAGGGAGCCCAGAGGAGGGAAGAGATACCTGTACACCCAGGGTGGCTCTTGGGGTGGCTCAGTCCCCTCTCCCACCACTCCCTGGGACTTTTGCCCCCCCCCCCCCTTCTTACTCCTACACCCTCCCAGTCTCTGTGATCCCTCCACTGCGGGTCCTTTGCACGTGTTGTTTGTTTGTCTATTGATTGATCAACAAGTAATCATCAAACATCCCAGGCATAGGCAACTCAGTGGTGAGCAAGGCAGACCCAGTCTGGGACTTCCAGACCAGCGCAGGGACACAGATGATGAACGACAGTCCAGAAGAGAATGAGGCATAGGAATGGGAGGCAACCTTGGGTGGGCATGAAGGAACGGTTCACTGGAGAGGTGACAGTGAATCAGAGGGATTAATGCCTCCTCAAACTTTGGGTCCCAGTCACCTCCTCCTGGAAGCCTTCCCTGACCTCACTGACCTGACCCTTCCCCTGTTGACAGGCTGTCATAACCTGGGGACCACTCCCTCCACGGACATTTTTATGTCATTATTGGGTTAATGTTTGTTTCCCTCCATCAAATGTAAGTGTCACGAAGGCAGGACCTGAACCTCTTTGGGGGCAGATGGTAGACAGAATGAATAAAGGATGGGTAGAATTTCCCCAGAAAAGCACAAGAAAAAAAAAAAAATCTCAGCCAGGTCAGGTATCCAGATGGCAGAAACTTTTCTTTCCCCTTCCCTGGACTGAGTCCTGGGCTCCACACCCCATTTGCAGTTCACAGAAACAAAGTAAAAGAAACCAGCAGGCCTGGTAAGGAAGAGAGCAGGGAGAGGCCTGGTACAGTTGGCCCACAGAAGCTCCGAGGCTGTTCCACTGGAAGGGAAGGAACCTGCAGAAGGGGAGGCCTGAGGACAGGTGCCTGTCCTGTTTAGACCAGGCAGGACCAACCTAGTCATTCTTCTGTCCCAGCTCTCAGAGGCTTGGTTTCCTTTAAATGCTACTCTGGAGAAGGTGGTGGCCAGCAGGGTCCCCGGGATGGCCACGGGACAGGGCCACAGCAACTGCCCACCGTCCCCTGCCCCTCCCCCAATCTGGAGTGGACAGGACCCGGGGCAGCACCTGTCTGACCCAGGGTCCGGCCTCTGGGCCACAATTAGCCGTCCAGGTTACCTGCAGTTCATTTAAACTCCTGCCTGGAAAATAGGACTCGGGCTTAGAGGGACTGACTCTTTATTTTTCGTAGTTTCTACATGCAGTGAATTTCTCCCTCCCCTGGCTCTCTCAGACCTGTGCGCCTGGCACCTTTCCTGTGGCAGATTATGCTCTCACAGATGCCCAACAAAGCTTTTAGCTTCCCCCCCTCTCCACTTCAGGGGATTGAACTGCCTCCATGCACGGCTAGGGAGAGTGTCTACATGCTTTATTTAGGCTCTGGCAGGGACAGAATAAAAGCGGCCTCCCCAGCCAGCCAGCCAGCCAGCCCTCCTGACTGGAATTGCTTTAAAAAATTAATTTGCAATGATTTACGTCCTTGTGTTCTGCGGGGATCACCAGCATTTTAAATATGTATTTAAATCAGATTCACTGCTCCCGGTTAAACCTTCACTGCCCCCCCCCTCCCCGCACCCCACCCAGCAGAAAGGCCACTGGATTTGGAGTTGGTGAAACGCAGAGGTTCAGGCCAAGTTCTGCTAATGACAAGCTGTGTGACCTTGGGCAAATTACTTAACCTCTCTGCGCCTCCATTGGCTCCTCTGGTAACTGAGGTTAATGATAATCCTTCCCTCACAGGGTGTTGTGAGGATTAAATTAGATAACGTTCAGGGAAGAGCTGTGCAATGCCAGGCCTGTTTTCTGTTCCCCAGTACAGGCTGTGCCGCTAATTAGCCCGGTGACCTTGGATGGGCCACTCAGCCACTCCTGGCCCTCAATTTCCCCATCGGAAAAGCACAGGGGTTGTTCTGGAAGATGAGGCCGTAGAGCCTCCCCACCTCCATCCCTGAGCCCCCTGCTCACCTCCTCCGGCCCTCTGCTAGGCACCCTCCCCTTGGCCACCCCCCTTTTACATTATCCAAGCATGCACTTCTAATTGGAGATTGCTCCCCTCCCCAGCTGCCTCTCCTCCTGGCTCCCCACGAAGCCCCCGCAGGGTTTGGGCCCCGGGGGCCTGCAGTTCTTGGCTCATTTTCAGGAGCAATTAGCCGTGATGTCACAGGCCTCCGTGGTGGCCTCCGTGGGCGTGTGTGCCTGGAAGCCTGGAGGGGCGCTCTGCGGCCTTCGGGACTCCCCTAGGCCAGGGGGTCCCCACTACCAGTTGTAGGGAGGCGGCTTCCCAGGCAAAGCCGGTTCCATGTGTGTACTTTATGACTCCTTGAAGCCCCGAGTCTCAGCGTAAATTAGTTCTACCCTGTGCTTTTGTTGGCACTGTCTGTTCCTTGGAAGCGAGGGGCTTTGTCAGGAAGAACAAAGCTGTTTGGTGGTTTTCTGATTTGGGGGAAGCGTGCTCCTGGGGGAGGGCACATCGCTTCTCAGTGTCAGTCTCGAGTCCTTGATTCTCAGACTCACTGGTTTTTGTTTGGGCTTTTTAAGTCCTATGGCTTAAGAGTCACATATGTTTGTGTGAGTGTTGGCGAGGGGATTTCTTTCCTCCTTTTTGGCGTATAGAGTGTGTTCTGTGGAAGCTAATTCCAGGGACTGAACTTTTCAAATCACTGCTTCAACAGCTTTTAAAAATCTGGACCTAGTTACTCCTGTCATCCATGTGTAAAGATTTAGAAGAAAATTCCAAACCCGAGGGTGGGCAGCCTTGAGGATGTACAGCTCCTAGCAGCAGACTTGAGGTCAATGCTGAAATGTCGAGTGCCTCTGGGGACAGGAGCGGGGGGGGGGGGGGGGGGCGTGCTCTGCTCAGTGCCAGACATCTGGATATTTAGAAAACATCTGGGTGGCTGGATTTTTCAGGTTTCTGCCTGACATTTAATATCACAAACACGGAGCCTGCCTCCCGTCCCTCACCTCCCAAACACACCCAGCCCCTTCCCCGCACCCCACCCCCCTTCCCTGATGGGTAAGAAACATCCATTCTTTCCAATTCCCCAGCGTTTCCCCCCTACCGGAAATCTGATGGGCTTATGACATCATGGCTGGCTGCTGAGCGATGAAGTGGATGCCACAAAGAAATCCGACATATCAGATGGATTCTGAAATCAGTTTCCCTCTGGCTGCGGTAACAGGCGTGAAGTCAGGAGAATGTGAGCTTTGTTTAAGAAACAAAAAATAAAACTAAGCCCTGTCCCGTATTCGATACAATTTTTTTTTTTTTTTAAGCAAACAGACCTTTTGGACATCATCCGATTTTAATAAAGACGCTGGCGTGTATGAAATGAAAGCGGCTAATAAATCAGACCTGAAGCTGCCTGTGAACATTCCCTTTTGGCTGAGTTTTTGTGTGTCCTTCTTCACTAATAAAAGAGGAACTGGGAATGGTTTATCTCCCTTCGTTATTCAGATGGGGTCGTTTGGGGGGTGTTTGTTTGTTTGTTTGTTTGTTTTGAGGCCAATAAAATTCATCAGGTAAATTGCTGGTTTATGTTTTTTTCAGGATTCCATTTTTATAGAGTGACTGTGGACCTGACCTGGTCTGCAAACATTGTATTTCCCTCTGCTGGTTTTTCTGGCCGGGAAAGTGTGAAGGGGATGCAGTTCAGCCTGCTTTTCAGTCTCCCCTTTGCAGGGCAGGGCAGGGCAGGGCAGGGCAGGGCAGGGCAGGCAGGGCAGGGCAGGCAGGGCAGGGCAGGGCCAGCACCAGTGCGACAGGGTGGTTTGGGGGATGAAAACCTCTCTGAAAGGACAGACAGTAAAGGGGCCTGTGACACCAGTCCAGGCAACCCGGGAGTAGGGGAATCTACTGTCTTTCTCTGTCCCTCCAAAAAGGATCTCAGACCTCAGAAAGAGCTCCAGACTGAGGGAACTCACCCCCGATGCAGGCCCAGATTAAAGGAAGCTCAGGGTTCCATGTGCCGTGCCCACCAAGCCTCCAGCGCGGGGATTTGGAGTCTAACAGATCTGGAGTGGAGTCCCAGCTCCAATGTGGACAGGCTGTGGGGCCCTGGACAAATCACATCACCTTGTTGTCTCTGCTCCTTTGAACTGACCCAAGGACCCCACCCCACCCGATGGGAGAATCAGACACCCCTCTGATGCCCGGCCACTTTGTAGGGTTCTGGGGTCAGTCTCGGAGGCAAGGGAAGCCAGTGTAGATTCTGGACTTTATACCCTGGCTCTGGCAGCTTCTGTCTGCATCATAGTAATAGGACCAGCCTCACACCCGGGGCCGCTGTGAGGACTGCGTTGTAAGCGATTGCCCAGCATAAGCTGTTATTGTGAGATGTGCCCCTGAGCCCAGCAGGCGGGTTGCCAGGCGGGACTGTCGGGCACGGCACGGGAGGGGATGTGTCCAGCCGATCACAGGTGGAGGATAAGCGAGGACTGAATGGAATATTCCTCATTGCTCTGCACAGAACTTTCCACGGGCACCCATTGCCTGAAGGGAATAAAGCTCTCCTCTTGATCCGATCCGCGGGTACCTGACGCTTGGCCCTTATACATTCTTCTCTCCCCTTGTTTGGCGGTCCTCCAGGGCTGGAGGATGCTGCCTTCTTTGGACGCAATACTAATGGGTTTAGGTCACATTTTTGAGCACCTGCCATCATTTTATTTGGGGCACTTTACCTAGATTAACTCATTTGATCTTCATAGCAATCTATGCAGGGGGGACAGTTATCATTCCTATTTTAGAGGCCAAAACAAAGATGGCAAGGGTCTTGCCCAAGGGCGCAGAGCCCAGATCGCAGCCAGGGCTGGGTGCCTGCGCCTGTCCACTTCACCCCTGCTCCACTGGCTCTGTTGAGGCTCCCTCTACTTGTTCCCCCCTCCCTGCTAAAGCTGGAGCACCTGCCCTATCTCTGCCAAGAGTCTCCCACTACCCCACCGAGAGGCCTTCCTAGATTACCCTCCAGCGATGTCATCCAAGGAATGCGGGCAGGTGTGCGTGGGCCCCTCACCCGGTGTGGCTCTGTGGTTGGCCCCGGGGCCCGTGTCTACCTCTCCTAGAGGCCAGGAGTGGGGCTGCGGCCAGTTTTGTGTCCCCCACAAGGCCCTGAAGGCCAGGTGAGCCGCCATTTACTAAGGACCTACTATGTGCAAGACATGGGGACCCATACAACAGGTGCCCACACCCAGCTTGGACTCCTCTCCCAAACTACAGACCCACGCAGCCAGTGCCTTCTGCACTCCAAGTGCACGGCCACTGAGCTTTCTACATCAGGAGGTCAGCCCCAAACCCGCCCCACTACCAAATCTTGCCCATCTCAGGTAATGGCACCTCCATTTTCCGTGACTTGCTCAGGCCCTGAACCTTCCAAATGGTTTTTTTTTTTTTTTTAAGTTTCGTTTTTTAAATTTATTTTGAGAGAGAGAGAGAGAGTGAGCAGGGGAGGGGTAGAGAGAGGATCCGAAGCAGGTTCCGCACTGTCAGCGCAGAGCCGGATGCAGGGCTTGAACTCATGAACTGAGTGAGATCATGGCCTGAGCCGAAATCAAGAGTCGGACGCTTAACCGACTGAGCCACCCAAGGCGCCCCACCTTGTGAGCATTTTTAACTCCTCCCCTCCCTTTCTCTCATTCTCTCTCCCTGCTCATCCCTCATTCAATCCATCAGCAAATACCACTGGTTCTATTTTCAAAATATACAACTTGGGGCGCCTGGGTGGCTCTGTCAGTTAAGCATCTGACTTCGTTTCACTCAGGTCATGATCTCACGGTGCTGGAGTTCATGCCCCGTGTCGGGCTCTGTGGTGACAGCTCAGAGCCTGGAGCCTGCTTCGGATTCTGTGTCTCCCTCTCTGTCTCTGCCCCTCCCCCCATTCATGCTCCGTCTCTCTCTGTCTAAAAAATAAACGTTAAAAAAAAAAATCAACAACTTGACCATGCCCACTGCCACTGTGCATGAGTGTAGCAGCGTCCTCATGGGTCTCCTGCTTCCCCCTCGGGCCCCTGGAATCCATTCTCTGTGCAGTAGCCAGAGTGATCCTGTTAGAACTTAGGTCAAATTCTGTACTCCTTAGCCCAGAACCCTGCAATGGCTCCCGGCTCGGTCAGGGTCAAAGCAGAGTCCTGCCTATGTCCCCTGCTGGATCCCTCTCTGACCTCGATTCCTGCCGCCCCCATCCTACTCATTCACCTCCTTGCATTTCCTCCACCATCCCATGCATATTTCCACCTCAGGACCTTTGCACTTGCTGGTCCCTCTCCCTGGTATACTCTTTCTTCTGATGTTTATATCACTTTCTATTTTGCTCCAGAGGTCTGATCAAATGTCACCTGCTCAGAGAGACTTTCCCTTGCCACCTTCCCCTGTCCTTTTCCTACTCTGCTATCCTTTCCCTGCTCTGTCGCTCCTCCTAGCACTTATCCCCTCTTGTATGTGTGTGTCATACAGGGCCCTGCCTGTCTTCTCATTGCCGTATCCCTGGTTCTCAATAAGCATTTGTTGAATGAAAGGATCGACGTATGGGCGCCGCGCGGGAACAGCAAGATTGAACACCTGTGCCCAGGTTCTGTGCTGGGTGCTGAGGCGAAACATGTGAACAAGGCCCCTCCACTCCCACCCCGTCCCACCCCCAGAACCCTCATCTAGAGAGACTGACATTGAGCAAGAAATCGCAAAGCAGGTGGAGGGGGGTGGTGTCGGGGAATGAACTCAGTGGAGACATGGGTCCAGCTGGCCGGAGGGCATACACGAGGTGACCGGAAAGGGAAGAGGAATCAGAGGGATGGGGGTGGGGTGGACCGGTGGGGCAGTATGCCCTGGGGGCCGAGGACAGGGCTGTGGGCAGGGAAGAGTAGTCGGTGGGGCCTTCAAGGTCAATAAGAACCTGGTGGGTGGAGAGAAGAGCAGGTCTTCCCGCCTGGGGTTTCCCGAGGCGGGAACGTACAGGGCATGTATGTGCACAACTTGGCTGGCGGGGGACAGATTGGGAAAGGTCTTAAGTGCTGCCTGGAGAGACGTGAAGAGGAGCGGCCGAGCTCGCGTTGGGATCCTGGCTCTCCCTCTGCACCCGTGTGATCCTGGACTCGTTGCTTCTCCTCTCTTGGGCTCAGTTTCCAGTCGGTGGACTCCTGACCACGTACCTTTCCTACTTCACAGAGAGGGAGAGACTTAAGCCTGGAGGGACCCAGGGTAGAGAGGAGTCTGCCTAGAAGAGCAGGCAGGGGGAACAGAAGATGCGAACAGAACATGCGAAGACATGGGGCCCTTCTCTGGGCTGCACTTCTCCCTCAGTGAGCGGAGAGTCAGGGAAGGCAACGAGGGGGGCGGCCCGGCTGTCCCCAACAGGGGCCTGGGGCACACCTGTCTCTGTGCTCAAGGAGCCGGCCAGCCTTGACCTCAGACTCTGCTGAGCACTATGGCCCTTCCTTGGAGCTGAAGAAGCCAGGGCTCAGAGAAGCGAGGTGACCGGCAGGTACATTACCAAATAGCTGGTAATGGCAGATGAGGGACTTGATCCCACACCCTGCTGTCCTTCAAAACCAAGCACCTTTGGGTGGGGCAGGTGAGCTCTCGCGAGGTCTGGGGGGAGCCAGAATCGTACAGGTGAGGAGGCCCTGCCTGGCTCAGTCGGTAGAGCATGCGACTCTTGATCTTGGGGCTGTGAGTTCAAGTCCCATGTTGGGCGTAGAGCTTCCTTAAAAAAAAAAAAAAAAATTGTATGGGTGAAACCCTGCTCCTGGCAGGCCCTGAGATTGAGTCCCGGCTCGCCCACCATGAGGCTGCCCTGATCATGGCCACTCCCTCCTTTGGGGAAGGTGAGTCAGGCTCTGGAAACCGCCCCCCTGAGCCTCTTTCCTTGGCTGGAGCTTCTCTGAAGATTCTGCGTGCTCCTGGAAAATTCCCAGGTTGTTGCCTCCCTGAAGCCGCACAACTACCCCTCACGCGGGGGCTGCTGTTATCCCCGTTGTCCAGCTTGGGAAACTGAGGCTCAGAGAGAAGCACTTGTCCAAGGGAGGCATGCTGGTTAATTGGGGGATGTCCTGTCCTGCTATGCTCAGTTTCTGAAGGCCGCCTCGGGGAGAGAGGGCCTGGGTCCAGGTGCCGCTGACAGCTGGTGCTGGGGCCTCAGGTGGGAGCTTCTGGGGGCCAGTTTCAGCCCACACCGAGAAGAATGTTCTCTCAGATATGCCCGCGATGAGGCCTTTGTGAGAGCGAGCTCCCCATCACCACTGAAATTCCAACAACCTCTGCACTGGGTAGGAAGGGAGATTAAAGTCGGAGGGGCTGTTGGACCGAGGAGTTCAAATTTCTCTGACCTCTCCAAGGTTCAGTTTCCCTACCTGTGAAATGGGAGTATCAATACCTAGCTGTAAAGCACCCAGCCCTTTTCTGGCCCACGGAAGATGCCCAGTAAGTGCCATTGTCCCCTCCTGAGACTCCCAGACTTCTTCTGTAATGGCCAGGCTCTGAGGGCAGGGGGAGAAAGGGGCCCTGTCACCAGCCCCGCTTCCGTGGAGCAGCCCCACAGACCCCTGCTGCTTCCCCATATGGGGACCTGAGGGGTCCACGCAGAGAGCGAACTTCCCTGGACATCTGCCTCCCAGTCTCATCTGTCAGATGGGCCGGGCCATGATGGAGTAACAACACGGTGTGGGGATGGTCCCCACAGTGACTTTGGGGACAGAGTGGACCTCTTGCGACCATAGACTTCCTGGCCCCCGTGAGAGACAGGGCTCACATTTTGTCTTTGTGATAATTTCACTGCTCAGTCATAGACCCACCCAGGCTACACTGAGAGCCTTGCTACCCTCCAGGGCTTCTTGGTTCCTGGCTAGGAAATGGCTCAATGCCAGGACCCAGAGGGCTGGGGGAATCTCACCCAGAGATGGTGCTCCCGGCAGCCAGTATTTACTTGCTGAGCATCTACTCTGGGCTGGGGAGTTTCCTTACGTCTGCTTGAATAATTCTTGAGGGGGGTGGCTGCAAGATAATTATTGAGGCGGGGGGGGGGGGGCTACAATCTCATGTGGTACGTGAGAAGGCCCCACATTTCAGGGAGACGAAAAAACTGGGCTGAGCAATATGAGAGTCAGAGTTCTACCCCAGGGTATGAATATCCTCTGTCTATACCCTGCCATCCCCTGGGTGGGGCGGTGGAAGGAGCATTGACTTCAGAGCCCTAGGGTGTGATGGGGAGACTCTGAGCTGTATACCAGGGCAAAATCCTGACTCTGCCCTCATATCTTTGCACATTCTGTTCCCTCTGTTCAACTTGCTTTTCCAGACAGACTCCCCTCTACCCTGAGTCTCTTCAGTCTTAGGTCTCTCCCTCTCTACGAGGCAGAGCAGGGCAGCAGGAAAGGCACACTGTTGGGAATGCACAAGCCTGTTTTCAAATCCTGCCCTGTCACCAGTGGAGCTGGAGGGAAGAAGGGAGATGGCATGCAGACAGGGGACCGTGTTGACGAAGGCAAGAGGGTGTGAGTGTGGCTGCATCAGCTAGGAGGGTGGAGCCAGGATCTGGGGGGGCAGAGAGGGTTGGGCTGCCCTTTCCTGACTCCAGGCTTTTGCTCGGGCTTCCCTCTCCACCTGGCAGTTCCCCCTTCTCCTGTTCGAGCCTTTGTACCTTTATTATGTTTTAATTTTTCTTAATGTTTATTTTTGAGAGGGAGGGAGAGACAGAGCACAAGCAGGGGAGGGGCAGAGAAGGAGACACAGAATCGAAAACAGGCTCCAGGCTTTGAGCTCTGGGCACAGAGCTCGACGCGGGTTTTTTAAAAAAAATTTTTTTTAACGTTTATTTATTTTTGAGACAGAGAGAGACAGAGCATGAACGGGGGGAGGGTCAGAGAGAGAGGGAGACACAGAATCCGAAACAGCCTCCAGGCTCTGAGCCGTCAGCACAGAGCCTGACGCGGGGCTTGAACTCACGGACCGCGAGATCGTGACATGAGCCGAAGTCGGACGCTTAACCGACTGAGCCACCCAGGCGCCCCTCGACGCGGGTTTTGAACCCACAAACCATGAGATCCTGACCTGAGCCGAAGCCAGATGCTCTACTGACTGAGCCCCCAGGCGCCCCTACCCTTCCTACCTTTAAATCCCTGCTCATTGGTCAGTCTCTTCTTGAGCTACTCCTGTCAGCACCCTCCTTCCCCAGTGCTCCCACAGCGTCAGGTGCTGTCTCGATTTGAACAGTGACCGGGCTCATGCAGCTTTCTGTCCTGCCTGAGTGTGGGGGTAAGAACCTTGACTCAAATCTTGGCTCTGCCCTTCATCTGTTGGGTGACCACGGACAAATTACTTCACCTCTCTGTTTTCTCCTCTGCAGGGTGACAGTAACAGCCCCCAACTCACAGGATTCTCTAGGGGATTAAATGAGGTTGTGCTTCTAAAGCAGGAAACCACACTGCCTCCAAAAGTCAGCCAGCTGGGACCCACATGTTCGCCCACATCATTATTATTGTAAGTCAGTCCCCTGAGGGCAGGGCCTTGTGTCCTGTGCCCTGCTCACAGCGAGGCAGAAAAGGGGCTCTAGGATAGCTTCTGGAACAAATAGGAAGCCTGTTCTCCATCTCAGATGTGAGCTCTAATAAAACTACCCGTAACCTAAATAGTTATCACGTTCTGAATACCTACATCGTCTCGTCTAATCTTGACCACCCTGCGATGTGGGACTTATTCGACCCATTTTGCAGATAATGTAGTTGAGGTTTAGAGAACCAGTGAGGGGTAGTTGAGTTGGGTTTTGCCTCTGGGTCTGGCTGACTCTGCCGTGCTGTGTGTTGGTTAACATGCTGCTGTCCCGTGATGCCCCTGGCTGAATGGTCCGGAGACCTGCTTCTCTCTCTCCTGGGCGCCCTTCTCCATCTCCAGGCCACCCTCTTGGAGTCAGTGGGGTGAGGCAACAAGGATTTGGGGCCTCGAGGCAATTGGCCTGTTCATGCGCCCTGTGCCCTGTAATATATGCACACACAGGTGCACACACACGTGCAAATGCACACATATACACACGTGCACACGTATACATGCCGCCTCCACAGCCACCAAGTTCCCCTAGTCTCCAGAGTCACATGTCTGCAACTGCAAACCTGTGAGAGGTCCCTGTGAGACGCCGCAGGTCAAGCTGTCACTACTCATCTACTGGTTGGCCTCTGTCCCCAGCCGTCGGCACTGGGGCTCGAGCTGGCTCGGTGCTCCTGAGGTCTGATGGGGCTTGGAGACTCCCCGCCCCCAGCTCAGCGTCTGCTGTGCGGTAGGGGCGGTAAGGGGGGAGCCAGCACCCTCCACCCAGTCTCATTAGGCCCCATCACCCCTGGAACCTTGCTGGGGGCCTTGGGCAGCTCATGTGACCTCCTTGAACCACTGTCCTTAGTGACCCTACAGCTGTACTCTGTCCATTGGGTCTACCTAGCCAGGCTGGGTTGGAGGCTCACGTGGGAAAAGGAATGGGGGAGCAGGAGAATGTGAAGGGGTGGAGGCAGGGGAGCCATTCATAGGAGTACTGGCTGCCGGGGCCCCCTGGGCCCGCTGGGGAAGGTGCCACAAAAATGGTTGTCAACCACGTGGAGGACGGGTCTGCCCTAGACCGTCTTCCCTTGAACTCAAATCTGGGAGCCACCCGGGGCTACGGCCACCCCATCAGCCCTTGAGAGAGTGTGGGCAGCCCTCTTAGGGGTGGAGGGACACAGTCCCCAAGGGGCTTGGGGACTCTTTAAGTGGCCCCTGCTGGGCTAAATCAGCCAGTGGCCAAGAGGAAAGGCAGCGACGGAGCAGCGAGAACCTGCATGGGCGCTGGGCCTAGGGCGGCAGTGAGAGCAAGCCTGGACCCCAGAGAGGCTCCTCCATTCATTCAGGCTGTAAACGTTTATTGAGCACCTCATTTGTGCCTTGCAGACTTTGTGCTCAGTGCTGGGGACACAGCAATGGACAAGATCCTCACGGAGATCGCGTTCCAATGGAGGAACACAGACAAAAAACATAATCGGGAAGTAAAATATATCGCGGTCCAGAGTGATAAGCTCTGAGAAGGAAAATAGAACAGGAAAAGGAAGCAAGGGGTGGATTTTTATGTTCATTTATAAATAAGGTGTCCGAGGAAGGTCTAATTGAGAAAATGACACTGGAGCCAAGATGGCAAGGAGGTGAGGAGGTGAGTCAGAGGGCTCTCCGGGGGAAGAGCATTCCAGGCAGAGGGAACAGCCAGAGCAAAGGTCTGGAGTGGGAGCGTGCCTGGCACAGTTAAGGAATAGCGAGGAGGCTGAGGCCAGTGTGTTTGGGGGGGGGGGGGGGGGGGGGGGGGGGGCGGTGGCAGAGGAGCTCAGTGAGGAAATGGGGGCCAGATGGTGAGGCCTCCCAGACTCACCATTTACAAGGATCCCTCTGGCTGCTGAGTTGAGAGTAGGCTGGGGGAGGGGCAAGGGCAGACCAGGGAGCCAGAGAGGAGGCCGTTGAAAATAATCTAACAGGATCCGCTGATGGATTGGTTGGGGGTTGGGGGAGAGAGAGAGGAGGAGGAGGAAGGGAAGGGAGGGGAGGAGGGGGAGGAGAGAAGGCATGAGCAGAGATGTCAGGGATGGATCCAGCGAGTTCTGGGCAATTTGCTGGAGCGGCCAGCCAGGCCTAGAGGCTCAGTGGAGGCCCTCAGGGAGACTGGAGACTAGGGAGTGGGCTGGGGTCAGGCGGTTCTTTCTGTGTCCACGGGTGCTACGTGGATGACAGCCCAGCCCTAGGAAGAGCCGTCCTCTCTGTACTCTGGTCTAGGGGCTGGGCTTAAAGCGGTCCGTGGGCCTATATGAATCCTCCGCTCCCATCCATCCATCCGTTCGCCCCCACAGCTACCTGGCCTCCTCCCCATCCCTCCCTGTCTCCTTCCTGTCTTTCTACCGTCCCTCCTCCCACCCATCCAGCCCCTCCTTAGCACCCCAAACTATCCAGGCACTGCCCCAGGCACTGCGGCCGCATCCAACAACTCGGCAGATGGGGCCCCTGCTCTCTCGGACTTGCCACGCAGCGTGTCCGGCCCTGAAGCAACTTCACAGGACAGAATAAGACCAATAGAGACTCTTAATTCTTACCCATTTAAGATCACGCAACAAGTTTGTGACTACATGCGGTTTCATCGTTAACCATTTCCTAAGTCATTTCAAATAAAGTCACAAGCGCTGAAAACCCGGATCAGGTCATGCCTCCTGATTTGTGTTCCAGAAAAGACTGGCAGAGCTGAGAGCCCCATGTTGCCAAGACTCAGGGAGGAAGGGCGCCCCCGGAGGCAGGGAGGGGGTAGAAGCAGGGCGCCCCCTACAGGCAAGGGTCGGGGAGAGTGTGTGGAGCGGGACCGTTGAGTGCGCGTGGGACGCGGGGAGCCTGAAAAGCCAGGTGGGACCCACTGGAGCATCTGGCCTTTGTTCTGAAGGCAGCAGGGGAACCCCTGACAGTTTCTGAGCTGGGGAATGACCCACCTTGCCGTGCCACCAAGAGAAAAGGCAAGTTGCTTGAGATGGGGAGACCAGTGAGGAGGCTGTGGTCCCGGCCAGTGCAGCGTATAGAGACCTAACCCTGAGCGTCAAGGGGGTTGAATCGGGGAAGTGTCACAGGAGTGACTGGTTGGGTCTGGACGCGGGGGTGATGCTACCCACGGGGTTGCCCTGAGGAAAGCCCACCCAGCACAGGGCCTCCTCAGCCTACCTGTTCCCCTCTGCAGCCCCACCCCTCCCTGTATGTCCAGCCTCAGACCGAAGATTCTTGCTTCACTCGGGTGGCTAAGGTCTATCACGTGCCTGCTCTGTGCTGGCACTGTGCTCGCGTCGAAGGTTGGAAACTGCGCCGGAGAGAAGAGACTCGGTCACGGGGGCTGGGATCAGGTAAGGCCTCTGTGAGGACCAGGCATCCTAGCTGAGATCCAAGCGCTGAGCAGGAGGGGAGGACAGAGTGTTTCAGTAAAGAAGGAATCTCCGGAGCAAAAGGCCCGAGGCCAACTTCTGGGGACCTGTGGGGTAGACTGCCCTGTGGGGACCTTGCCATGAAAAGAAAAAAAAAAGCAGCTTTATTGAGATGTAATTCATGTACCATAAAATCCATCCTTCTAAAGTGTACCATCCGGTGGTTTTCAGCGTATTTATAGGGTTGTGCAACCATCACCACTAATTCCAGAACATTTTTATCACCCCCCCAAAGCAACTCTGTACCCGTTACCGGCCTCTCTTGATCCTTTATCTACTTTCCGTCTCTCTGGATTTGCCAGTTCTGGACGTTTCATATTACGGGATCAGAAAACATGAGACCTTTGGCGTCTGACTTCTTTCACTTGGCCTCGTGTGTTTTTAAGATTCACTCGATCGTGTTAGAGCACAGATCAGTCCTTCGCTCCTTTCTTATGGCCACATAATATTCCACTGCTCGGGTAGACCCCATTTCCACATTTTGTTGCTCTGTTCCTCAGTTGGTGAGCATTGTGGGTTGTTTCCACCCTGGGGCGATTATGAAAAGGGTGCTATAAAGATTCATGCCCAAATTTTTGTGTGGACGCGTCTTTTTTATTTCTCTTGGGCATGTGCCTACAGGTGGACTTGCTGGGTGGTAGGGTAACTGCGTTTAGCCTTTGACAGATGGCCAGATGTTTTCCGCAGTGGCTTTCACCATCTTGACATTCCCACCAGAATCGGGGTTCCGATTCTCCACATCCTCACCAACACTTGTTATTGCCTGACTTTTGATTATAGCCGGGCCGGTGGGTGAGAAATGGTATCGCGTTGTGGTTTTGACCGACGACTGAGTTGAGCACTTTTTCCCGTGCTTATTGGCCGTTTGTTTATCTTCTTTGGAGGAAGGTCTGTTCATAATCCCGGCCCATTTAAAACCTGGGATACTTGTGGAAAGCCAGGCCAAGGGGCCAGGCCCTGGGGCTTCCCCAGAGCCCACACTCCTAGACCCAGAGTCTGTGTCCCAGGCCTCACAGAGGGACTCCTTTATTCCCGGGAGGGTGGGCACCTCCCCCATGAGTCACCCTCCACCTCCGGCTCCCTTGCGTCCACCGCCTTGACCCGCTTCAGACACCACATGACGAACGCTTCACAGGGACCGTGGAGCCTCCACCCATCAGGGCCCAGGCCCAGCAGCTGGTTTTCATATCAAGGAAAAGGAAAAATGCCGATCCTCTCAGAGGTGACCGCAGACAAGTCAGCACCTGTTCCACACCCGCTGTGACACTGCCACAACCACAGCTGCGACCGGCCGGCCGCCTCCACAGCCCAGAGGTCGAGCCCACAGCTTACCCGGACGCCTGCCCGATGGACAGGCGGCAGAGGGGGGGGACACAACCCCCGGCACGCTGTGCTGTGGGCGGGATGCCTGCCAGGCCAGCCGCAGCCCCCTCGGGCCAGGCCCTCCCTCACCCTGCTTATTTAAACTTTCCTGAACTTTCCACAGTTTGTAAGTTGAGCTCCTATAACTTTGAGAATCAAGGGAAATGGTAAAAAAAAAAAAAAAAAAAAAAAAAAAAAAAACCAACCCAACCGTGGCTGCTGGCTGATTTGACTTAGACATTTGGGGGTTTCTTTCTCTGTGGCTGCCCAGGGCTGGGTACTAGGCTGAAAACACAGGGGCAGTGCTTGCTGGGCCTGTCATGTGGGGGTCTCGGTACCTCCTACAACCGTCTGGGCTGGGGCGTTTGCCCAACCAGTGACCCCCAGCCTCATGCCATTGCTTGTGACCATATGTGGGGATGTGGGGGAGGGTGAGGGGGGGGTCTCGGCCTCTGCGAATTCACTGCCCTTGGGGGGCACAAAAGGTACAGAGAGGGGAAGGGGCCTGGCAATTTAGGGAACAGAGACCAGGCAGAGCTGTGGGCCTGAGGTATAGCCTCTGGGAGCTGGAGAGGGACCTACAACTGGGGGGATTCTGAACTATCCTTCAAGGAGGGTTAGGATTTCTAAAAGGCGGTAATGGCATTCAGACAGAGGACAGCACGCACAGAGGCCTGGCACACACGGGAGATGGTTCAGGGCTGTTTTCTAGGGGGGAAAGAAAAGCAGGCGAGAGGCCAGCTGGGGCTGCGTGTCCCTGGGCCCCTGGTGCCTGGCCACCAGCCTACCTCCCTGATGGCTTTCCTAAGTACTAAGGAACCCTCTGGTCCTCTCCCTCACCTTTGCCCGGTCTCCGGGTCCTGTAAACCTCTCCCCTCAAGCCTCACTGGCTGGCTCTCCCAGACAGCATTTCTCTCCTTCGCGGGATTGGGCCTCGGGACCTGCTCCCCACTCCCACAGCGGCCCAGCTGGGCCCGCCACCCGCCACCTGCTACCCGCCCACATGGATCCCCCTCTGCCCCTGCCGCCTTCAGCTTTGGCAGGCTCTGGGCCCTGAGGCCCCTCTGCTCACTGATTACACAGCAGCCGGTGGGCTCCGGAGCCAGAGTGAGAGATTTATTGTGGTTTTTAGGGGGCGTTTAGGAGCCGATGTGATAATGTCTGTGAACGCACTTTGTAAACTGTAACGGGGGAGTTCCACGCACACGTGAGGGGCTGTGGCAGGGGAGGGGGTGGGAGCCCAGCCCCCAGATCACATCCTGGGGCTCGGCTGGGAAGCCCCTCCAGTCCCGGGGGTGGAGAAGCCCTCCTGGGCTGCAGGGCAGGAGTCCCAGCCTGCATCTACCAGAGCAGGACCTTCCTGGGTCCGTCTGTATCACCAGGCAGCACTGGAATGAGCTGTGAGCCAGAAAATTGCCCGGGTCCCTCCCTCACCCCAAGAGGCCCGGTTACACTGCAGTGACAGTGACACGCTTCCAGGCTGCAGTGTGGGAGAACTCAGGCCTCCCAACCCCCGCTGTGGGGGGCACTGAGCTAACAAGGGGACAGCAGCTGCACTGGGCTGTCTTCTGGGAAGGGGAGCTGCCCACAGGCAGAGGGGGTCGGCCATCCTACCCTTCCAGCTAAATGTTACCAGTGGAGAATTTCTCTCCGCGGCCAAATGTTTGTTGAGCACCTACTGTGCGCTCGGCACTGCTCTAGATGCCGGGGGTACAGCAGGGATCAAGACAAATGAAGATCCCGGTTCTCCCGGGACTTAGGTCCTCTTGGGGGAGGGAGAGTGAAGACAGACAATACACAGCCGAATCAAGATGATTTGAAATGCTGGTTGTCACCACAGAGACAGGAAAATAGGACTGGGAACTGCTGACGGTGGGGGAGGAGGCAGGGAAGTCCTCGCTGAGGAGTCTCTCTCCAGGTGGGCCCCTCTCCATGGCCTCTTGGACAATCCTGAACCCTGAGGGGCTCAGCTGGTCCTCCCAAGACCTGCCAATCGCCAGACCGAGGCTCAGTAGGCTCGGCAACCTTCCAGGCCCGCGGTCAAGGGGCCGACAGGGGTCAGGTGTTCCCCATCTGGCCAAGGTTGGGGGGCTGCCAGAGTCCCCGGCCGGGCTGTCTGCATTTCATCCTGGAGCTGGTGGGAGGCAGTGGGCGGGCACAGCCCGAGGACACAGACACAGCTCGAAGAGGTGGCCTGCTTCACGTGTGGCACCGTCCGCCCCCATTTTCCAGCTGAGGAAACTGAGGCCCAGAGGGCCCCAGCTGGCAGAAGGGGAATTTGAACTTAGATCTACTTGTTTCCTAAAACCGACTACACTGGGAATCATGCCCGTGGGCTCCTGAGGACAGCAAGAGAGTCTCCTTGAGTTTGGGGCTGGTTGCCTTTACCAATCTCGAGAGTAATGAGAAGTGAGCCAATGCTGTTGGAGCATTGCTGGTGCCAGGCTACTCCTACCAGAGCTGAGCTATCTAATCCGATCCCCAGCACAACTCGATGATGTGGGAACGGTCAGCGATATTCTCACCTTACACACAGGGAAACTGAGGCCCAGCGAGGTCGTGTAACTTGCCCAAAGCCGTACAGCTGGTATGCCCTCAGGGCCCACGCTCTTAACTGTGCCTTTCTGTCTCCCTCATAAAGGTCACACACCTTGAACCTTGTGATTGCCAGGCTATGCTGAGTGGTTCTACAGGCATCGTCCCACATCAGCCTCATTACGGTCTCTTAGGTCAGGTGGTCTTCCTGTGATCTGCCCTACACTTTTTACAGAGAAGGAAACTGAGGCTTTGAGCAGGTGAGTCACAGCAGGGAGACTGGGAACTCAGGACCGGAACTCGGGCCACCTCACCCCAGAACCCAGGCACTTAACCTCCCGGCTCTCTCCTCTTTGCCTCCTCGTCTGCTGTCTTGTTTGTGCCCCCTGAAAACCACCGAGGCTCAGCTCTTCTCCCATATCGCAGATGGGCACCTCGAGGCTTAGAAAGGTGTTCTGTGATGTGTCCATGGTTGCTGGCTATTGAACTAGGCCTGCCTTCCGGCCCCTTCTCTGAGGGGGCACCTGGCTGGGTCATTGTGGCCAGGAGATGGTCGGGAGGGGGACGACAGGTTCCTGGACATTTGCCCAGGTGTGCAAGGCTCTGGGAGGGAGGACTGCTCAAAGCCAGCTCAGGGATCCGGGTCCCTGCATCTCCTCCAGCACCTACCGGTCCTACCTTAGCTCTGGAACTTGCCCTGAGGAGGTCTCACTTCCCAGCAGGGCAGGGGCACTCTGGAGGGCCATGAAGGCTTCTGGCTTAGTGTCCTATGAACCTGTGACCTTAACAAGGTCATCTTCTCTGAACTTGTTTCTTCTTTGTAAAATGGATCCTTGTGTCTGTTTGGGTTTGTGACACAGGTTTTTAATGAAACCTGGGGTGTGTCTAGGTGGCTGGAAAGGGGTGGCTCTTGCCTGCCGTCCTCCCCCCCCCCCCCACCCGGTCCCCTTCTCTGCTCAGGAAGCAGTAGGATGAAGGGATACTGGAGAAACCTGCCCTGGGGAATCATCACAGCTGCCTTGGCCAACAAGGGCCGTCTGGGCTCCTCTGTCCCTCCCATGGGCACTGGCCAGCTGCTGCCCTCCACCCCCTGTGGCCCTGAGGCCTGTTGGGACCTGACAGGTGCCAGGGAGGCACAGTTGGACCCTCCCGGAGCTTCCTGGACATTCCCCAGGTGGACTGTACCTTCTGGGAGGGATCTGATGCCAGTCTGAGGGCAGTGGCAGCAGAGGCCCCGAAGCCTTGGCAGTGGGATTAAGGTGGAGAAAAATGAAGCGTGGAAATCATTAGCTTCCTTGGTTGGCAAGAGCCACCCTGAACGAACATTTGAGGCTTTCAAAATGAACATCAGCTGCAGGGACCGGTGCCCTGTGCCCGCCATGGCCCGGGCCGCCTAGTAGAATCCCTATCCCGGCCTTTCTTTGGTTGCCACTCAGCCAACACTTACTGAGCGCCTACTGTGGGCCAGGCCCGGAGCCAGGATAGGAGGGAGAATTCAGCCAGAGAGCAGCAGCCCTGTGGCGAGAGCGCAGCCGCAGAGGCCTGTGGTGCCAGCCAGCAAGGACTCAGACAGGGCGGGGCAGGCGCCACTACCTCCTGGGGGCTGTGGGGGCAGGGAGGGACTGGGTGGCCCCCCGCGGGGGATCAGTGCCAGGAGATTTCCCAAAAGAGGGGCCTTAAGCGGCGGGGGGGGGGGGGGGGGGGGGCCTCCCATGGAGAGGGACCTGCAAAGGCACTGGGGTCTGAAAGGCTCCAAACAAGAGAAAGCACATGCCTCTGGGGCCAGGCAGGTGGGCCTGGTGGGGACTGGTGCAGACTGCAGGCTGGTGTTCTGTCAAGACTGCGGCCAGTCCGAGGGGGCAGGCTTCTGCCTGAGCTTCCTCTTTTCCAAACTAAGCTGGAAATGTGGATTTTTATGTGAGAATTCCCGATTTTTAAATGTTCGGGATTAATGTTCATTAAAACCAAAAAATACTACGGGGTCAAACCAAGCTGGCTTTGGCTGGATCGGGCCTGTGGGCCAAGTTTCTGATCTCCAGTGACAGAGGTGATGGGGAGGAGGCGTGGAGGTGGAGCAGGCTGGTTAGAATGGGGGGGCCGGGAAGGGGGAGGAGGCTGGGCCGGGTGGGCCGGTTGGATGGGGGGGG
>NC_064809.1:131879401-131947795 GCF_023721935.1 Panthera uncia | reverse complement strand
GGGGCGCACGGCCCGGAGCGCGCGGCCCGCGCCCCAGCGCGCCCTGCCCGCGCCCGCGCCCCGCGCTCCGGAGCCCGGCCCCGCTGCCCGGGCTCTCCTGCGGGACCGATGCCGGCCCTCCGGCCGCCAGGGTAAGGGGGCAGCGCGGGCGCGGCAGGGTGAGGCGGGAGGGCGGGTGGGCGCCCGCCCCGGGGACCCGGTGCCTGCCCAGCGCCAGCGTCTGGCACGTGGGGGCGTCTCAAGTTCCCTCTGGAGGCCGGACAGGTGGCGAGAACGCGGGGGTGTGATGCTCTAAGGCTGGCACTTACTGCGTGCCTACTGTGCGCCAGGTATGACCGGCTCTTCCGGAGCGGGGGGGTTTTGTCCCCATTGTACAGATGAGAAAACAGAGGCTAAGAAAGGGCAAAGAGCTCGCTCAGGGCCCCCAGCTAGGAAGTGGCCAAGCCAGGATTTGAGCCCTGGGCTGCTTGACGCCAAAGCCAGAGCTCTCCCCACGAGGGCACACACAGCCACAGAGCGAGGGTATGAATATTTCATTGTAGGAAAGAAGAAAAAAAAAAAAAAATCAGCCATTGTCCCACCACCATAATGCAGCCACTGTAAGCATCGAGGTTCTTTATTTCGGCCTTGTTCTTTCTCCCCCTTTCTTTAAGAGTGTGTGCTTTGGGGTCATTTGGACCCATTTGGTTCCATCCTGGCTATAGCACCAAGAAACTGAGAGAGGCTTTGAGCAAGTCCCTTAGCTCTTTGGGCCCGGGTTTCCAGCCTAGGAAAATGGGGACACTCCCAGGGTTACTGAGGGGATTCGATGAGACCTGGTGGGGAGCCCTGAAGGAACAGTGGGAGACTGGGAGGGGCGGGGGTGTGGGTTCAGCAGAGATTTGTGAGCACCTAGTGAGTGCAGACCAGCGCTGGGCACTGGGGGCGGTGGGGGCAGCCTGGCCCACATGCTTCCAAGCAGGAGGGCTCTGTCCAGCACAGTGGAGCCACCTCACCTCACACCCTGCCTTTGCCAGGCTCCCGCTTCCTCCCCGGAGTGTCTGGGAGGGGAGCAGCACCCCCGACTTCACCTCCTCCGGGAAGTGAATTGGCTTTAGGAGGGGGAGTCCAGCACCGCTCAGAATTTTGCACCCAGGGTCAACACTTGGGGGCTGGCTTCTCCTAAGCCCAGGCCTCGGTTTGGGGCCCTGCTGGGACCTTCTGGGCTCCCGCTCCTTATCTTATCCCAGACCAATGACATCACCTCCACCAGCACCCAAATTGGAGACCCCGGGCCGGTGGCCTCCCAGACACCTCTACCTGCCCATTTATCCAAAGCAACCACAGAGTTCTGATGGTCCTGCCCCTTCAATGTCTGTTCCTCCTTTTACCCTCTGGCCTGGACATTCCCACCTCTCCTCCCCGGCCTCAACCATCAGTCTGGGGCACGATGGCCTTTCTAAAGGCAGCTCTGGGCTT
The DNA here is from genome assembly GCF_023721935.1 of Panthera uncia. Classification (NCBI taxonomy): domain Eukaryota; kingdom Metazoa; phylum Chordata; class Mammalia; order Carnivora; family Felidae; genus Panthera; species Panthera uncia. The sequence goes on along the minus strand of NC_064809.1, from coordinate 131,946,337 downwards.
CTGAACTCTTCAGCTGTCCATAGACCTAAACTAGGCCACACTCCCGAGCTGTCCCTTGAGGCTGGCCTTTGATGTGGTCTGCCCTGCCCACTTCTGCAGCCTTACCACTGTCGGCAGGATGCCCCCTAATCACAGAGCCCCTGAACACCGCGTCTCCTCTATCTGAGACGATCTCTTGCCCCAAACATCCCTTCCCTTGGGTCTTCTCGCCTGTTGAACTGCTCATCCTCAGGGCCCGGCTGGGTTTTCCTCCCTGGAGTCCTCCCAGACCCTCACCTCTCTCAGGCGGGTGGACTCACTGCTCCTTCCCACGGGCACCCCTGCTCTTGCCAGGTCCCACCATGATGGCTCTCACGTGGTGCAGCATGGTGAAACGTGCTTCTGTGTCAGTCAGCCTCCCCTGCCAGACTGGGAGCTCTGGGACAGTAGGGGCCTGGGCTGATGCATGCCCAGGGCCAGACCCAGAGCGGCTAGCTCGGTGATCTTTGAGAGAAGAACATTGGCGAGTCTGGCAGAAGTAGATGAACCGAAGCTCCTTAGAGGGGCTCTCAAAACCCCACGGGAGTCAGTGAGGAGTGGAAAGTCATAAGCCTCCTGTCTCCTTGGGGTCTGCTACGGGTGAGCAGGGTGCCCTAGATTGGGGAGCTGGGGACCAGATTTGCTCCCAGATGCCTGCAGGCCTTGACCCTCAGCCCATCGCCTTCAGGGGCCAAGGTCCCTCCTGGATTTGCTGGTGCAGTGATGGTGGGCGTTCAGGTGGAAGGGCCCTCCCTGCCCCGTCCCCTGGGTTCGCCAGCCCCCTCTGCCCCATGGAGCCCACCCCCGACGTCCTCCCGGGGAACAGGGAGAGTTATGTCAGGCCCTCTGGCCAAGCGCCAGGGCTCCCCATGGAACTATAAATTGACCTGTCGGGAGAGGGAAGAGATTAATGTCGGCCATCTTCATTAGCGCGTCCCCCAGGGTGACGGCGGCTGCCCTGAGCTGGCTGATTGGAGAGGGTGTGAGTGAGTGAGGGGATTGAGGGGGGTTGCACTCCCCCCAGAAAGGCAAGGGGTAGGGGCCAGGGCCTGCCAGAGAGCCGTGGCCTCTTCCTACTGTTAGGAGGGCCGTCCCTCTGGCCTCTGCTCCTGGCAGCAGGCGTGCGCTTTGATGGAGGACCTGTGTGCTAATTGGGAGCAGAGATGCGCGCCCCGCAGCTCCACGGGGCTCCCAGGCTGACACCGCCAGCATCTGCTGGGCCTTCATTAGAGGCCTTTCCCCTGACCAGAAAGGAGCCTGCTGTGGGCTGGGGGGGAGGCTTTTCTCCTTCCCCTCCCCCTCCCCTCCCTCTCCCCCTCCCCCTCCTCTCTACTGCGTTGATGATGGGGAAGGAGGCAGCTTTGGTGTGCGGAAGGGACGATGAGGATCGGGAGATGGGAGAGGTTTAAGACCTCATGCTTTCTGGTGACCACGTGACCTTGGGTTGGGCCCTGTGTTGCGCTGCACTCGGGCGTCCTGGTCCATGGATGGGCATGGTCATGCCCCCCGGGGTGAGTGGGGATCGGATAAGGGAGTGCGTGTGGATTCATCTTTGGAAATGAGAACAAGGCAGAGCCTGGGGACGAAGCGCAGACTCAACCCCAGCCACTCGGGTTCAAAGCCTGGTGCTGCCACCTCTCACGAGGCCCTGGGCCCTCTGAGCCCCAGTTTCCTTGTCTGGGGATGGTTGGGGGCCAGGGCTGGTCTTGTGGGATGGGAGTCCCTTTTGGTAGGCAGAAGCAGAGCTTCCTTGCTGAGCGCAGGCTGCTGTGGGAAGTGACTACAGCAGCAGGTCAGGTGGTATTGGCTTGTTCCATCATTCATGTGGCCACTCATTCATTCATCCAGGACATGCCTCCTATACTGGGGTCTGGTACCCACAGAGAGGTTCGGAGGTGGCCTTTTCCCCTGGTGGCCTCCCTGGGGAAGTAAGTCCAGGAGCAGATGGGGACGGGGCCACATGAGCTGCTGGGATCGCTAGGAAATAGTCTTTTTCTAAGGCCGGGGATATCTGGAAGGCTCTACAGGGACACCCATGAGGTCAGCCTTTCCTTATAGCCTTTCGTTGCAGATCTTGTCTGCACCAGACTCTGACGTGAGGGGCACCCAGCTAGTCACCAAATCCTGGCCCCTTGTGTCCCTCGGACCAGGCTGTTGACCAGGGTGTGGACAGGGGACGCTTTGCTGAGTGTTTGAGGACTGATAGTCCCTTCTCCACACCCACTCCTCAGACTGCCAGCCTTTCCTGTGCATCCAGGGCCGGGGAGGGGCGGGGGCGGGTCCAACTTGGTACCTGGTATCCCTGGCCTCCAGCCCATCCCTCACATTGGGTTCCAGGAGCACCTGGTTAGCCAGATGCCTGCTCAAGGCTGGGGGTAGGCAGCAGCTGGGCCGGGACCACCCCATGGGATGGTTGAGTTATTTGGGCTGTGCCACTCACTGGCTGAGGGTCACTGCGTGAGTCACGTGACTTTGCTTCTCCGAGCCTCAGTTTCCTTGGTTGTGCTCACTGCGTGGCACACACCTGCTGCAGCATAGAGCACAGTGAGCACTGTTTTGTGGTCATTTCTGCCTCAGGCAGCCACCCTGACTCCTGCTTGCTGCGCAGAGAACCTTGGGCTTCTCTGTGGCCCCAGATCTCTCCATCAACGTACCGGGGAGTACTGTGCACCCACTGTGCCCCTGGAGTGTTTGAACAAAAAGTGCATGGTTCTGGAGTCAGAAAACCCAGCTCTGAGTTACTGCTCTGTAGCCAACCAGCGGTGTGGCCTTGGGCACAACACTTAACCTCTCTGTGCCTCTGTTGTCTCATCTGGAGCTGAAAGGAGATGTCTGTAAACTGAGAACCACAGAGCAGTTTGCATTGATGTGTCCTCGTGCGGATGATGGAGCATCGGGCCAGGACTGTGTGCCCTGGGTGGGGGGTGGGGGGAGGGAGCTCCTGCCCCCTTGGCCTTGCATTGTGACTTTGGGCGCATCTGCTCAAGGGGGCAGCTGCCTACCTCACAGAGCTCTTCGGAGAATGAAAAGACATGCGGAGCCGGGGAGAGGGGCAGCTCGTGGGAGGGATTAAAGGGCTGGATGCTCTCTTGGAACAACTCTGGCCCCGGAGAGGTGGATAACCTCCTGGGGCCCCGGTTTCCCAGCCGGAAAATGGAACCGGACACCCCGCTGCCCCTGGTCCCTAGATCCCCGCGATTCTGCGTCCGATCAGAATCCTAGCCGTTCCGTTTCGCACGCATCCGAGCGGACCGCAGCCCGATCAAACAGGAGACGTGTCGAAATCGACCGTCATCCGGACTTTAATGTATTAAGATCGCCCTTTGCAAGTCACGTGCCGAGAGGCGGATGATGAAGAGGTGCCTATTGTTGCCGCCTCGCGCCGTGCCCAGCCGGTCCCGCCTGGCAGACTCCGTCGCAGGAGCTGGCAACATGGCTGTCTGCCTCCGCCTTTCCCGAGCAGGCAGGAATCACTAACGCGTTAGCAGTTTCATTAAGCCTCTCGCCAGCCTCCCCGCCTCCCGCCCCGGCCTCCTCGGTAATTATTTTCCCAGCCCTTCCACTCGCGGCCCCTTAGCGAGCTCTTCGTTATTGGCCGAGTGGCCCCCGCAGGCCGGGCTGCTGGGACCGGGCTCTGCCGAGGGCCCCCCTGGGCACCCCCCTCCCGCCTGCCTGCATTGCCATTTAAGCTTTGTGTCCCCCCGAGGCCTCCGTGAAAATGCAGATCTGCTGCCTGCCAGGGGTGACGGTTAACCCGTTATTACACACCCAGCCCATGGAAGTCTCCTCGGCACAGCCCACCTCCACTGAATCGAGCGAAAAGTTTTCTTCTGGGGCTGTCGCCGGGTGGACCCGGCTGTGAGGGAGATGGGGTTTCTTGTGCCGTGGAGCCGTGAGCCGCCAGGGCCCCGGGGGTGGGGGTGGGGGTGGACGGCACCCGCAGCGTGGGGCCTGCGTGGAGACCGGGGGGGCGGGCGTGTATGGCATGGGGTCGGGGCCCCAGAGCGTTACCTTCCTGGCACGCCGAGGTCCCGGGACCCACGGCGTGAGACCCAGGTGGGCCCAAACGCCCCATGCTCCTGGCCGTGACGATTGCCTGAGAAATGGGCACGGGGCCTATCTGGGCCCGTCAGAGGCTGCCCTGGAACTTTGAGAGTCCTGGCTGTGGCTGCTGAACCCAGAGCGTGTGGCTGTGGGGCTTCCAGCTGGTCTTCCACCAGCCACGTCTAGGGTTGGGAGTCTCATAAAGTCGTCACACGGAGGGAGGCAGAGCGTTGGTGGAAACATCTTCTACTTCTTTTGGGCCCCTGGTTCCAGCCATGCCTGAAACCACCCCGGGATTGTCCGTTACATAAACAGACAACGTTCCCTTCTTTGTTCACGCCATCTGGGTTGGGTTTCTTTTTCTTGCAACCAGTAGGGTCCTGATTGATGGGAAGAACCAGCCAGGATCCTACACCAGCGGCGACATTTCCAGTTGGGTCTTAAAGGATGCGTAGGAGTTGCGCGGCAGAGGAGAGGAGGAAGAGCACCCAGGCAGAGGGAACAGCAGAGGTCGAAGGCTTGGCGGGTTATGAAAGGGCAGGATGGGGGAACCCCAAGTACCGGCAGTGGCACCAGGGCTCACACGCATATGTGATAAGAGAGGGGGTGGGGGTGGGAGCCGATGCCAGGCTGTCAATGGCAGGGTGAGGAGGGGTAGAGGCTGAAAGGGCCGAGAACCGTGGGAGAGACAGGCAGGAGGAGAAGGTATGGGTTTCAGCAGGTCCGAAAAAGTGAGGGCATGAGTAGGGTTTGCTGGGAGAGAGGGGGCAGGGAGGGCATCCCGACAGAGCGTGGGCCTGGGAATCGGAGGAGAGAGGAGAACTCCAGAGTCAAGCCTGGAGACATAGCTCAAGGCCTTGGACGTGAAGCAGCAGCATCCAGAGGGTCCCAGGAGCCCCTGGTGTGGTCGGATCGAACTGCACCACGGGGATCGGCAGTTCGTTCACTCATTCACTGAACAGATTTATGGAGCACCTACTATGTGCCAGGCCCTGAGGATATGGCAGTCACCACTGAGATTTAGGCATTTCACCCTACAGCTCCCATGCTGTTGGGGAGACGGAGAATGAGCAAGGAAGAAGGTACAGACTGTGAACCTGTCATCTGATGGTGACTGGCCACGAGGCCACCACTGGCCAGGGTGCTCTGGGGGGGCGTCTCCCAAGAGGAGACATTTGAGCTGAAGGACGAGGAAGGCTGGTCATGAGGAAATCGGGAGGAAGGGCATCCCAGCTGGAGGCCAGCGCGAAGGCCCTGTGTCAGGTCTGAGTTTGGCTCGTTGAGGGGCAGAAGGGAGGTCGGTGTGGCTGGAGCCTGGTAGACACGAGGTGTGGTAGGGGCCAGGGGCCAGATCGTTCTTGGACGGGGCTTGGATTTTCTTCCTGTGATAGAGAATGTTTAGAGGGTCTCAGTAGTAAGTCTGGAGGTACAGACAGGGGAGTGAGGGGGATAGCTAGCAGTAGGGCTGGAGCTGGGAGAGTGGCATGGAGAGTCGGGGAGGGGAGAGGAGGCCTGGATAGGGCCCCAGTTCCTGGAACGAGCATTTGGCAAGGGAGTGGAGTTGTCATTTAGGGAGATGAGATACCTGGAACAGGCTTAAGCCGGGTGACATCTGGGTGGAGGGGCCCAGGGGCAGCTAAGACTGGGGATTAAAGCTGAGGTTGTCCAAGGGGAGGGGAGGTGGGAGCCAAGGCCTAGGGAGAGGGAGGACATCTGGAGTGGTTTCCCCCACCTGACCACCCCAGCTGTGCCAGGTGGGGCTGGCGTGGGGCGTGAGAACTGTTTGCTCCCTTGGATACGGCCAGTTCTCGCCACGGCCGTCCCCCCTGCTGGTCCTGGCTGCCGCACGGCACGGGAGTGACGTAGCCTGCTGCCTGCAGCCATGCTGGCCTCTGCAGCGAGAAGGCTCACCCAAGCTGCTTGTCTCTTGGTGCCAGCTCGTTTGCTTGGCTGGAGCAGGCCACGCTAACGGGGCCAAGGTCACAGGCTGCAGTCCTCATGGGTGGTGGGCTGGATCCCTGACCTACGGATGGGTGCCCAGGACCATGCTCCCTCGTGCCTGTGGGTAACAGACGTGATGGTTGGCCCACAGACCTGGGTTGCTCCTTATGGGTGGGCCTCGAGGTGAAGGTTTGCTGGGGCCAAACTAACCTGGGCAGGTCTGGAAGGTGATCTGAATGCTGGGGGACCCCTGCCCCAGAGCCGGAGCCCTCTAAGGGCTCCCCGTCACCGCCTCCAGGACGTGCTGGCCTCCCAGTCTCACCCTCTGCAACCCCCATGCCCAGTAACTGCACTTGGAGGTCCCCAGAGCCCAGGTCTTTCTGGCCACCAGGCTCTGCCACTGCTGTGCCTTCTGCCTGAAACACTTCCTCATTCCCCTCCCCCTGCCCAGCTCAGGGGGTAACAGATGCCTCCACCGTGTCCCCACAACCTCTAGCCTTTTCCCTCTGCCAGTCGACGTTCGTCCGGCAAATTTTTTCAGTTAATAACACTATTGAGGCCCTACTAATGCACCAGATCCAGTGCTGGGGGGTGAGGTCAGGAGGGATGCATTTGTGAATAAAACGGACCAGGTCCCAGACTTCATGGTATCACAGGAAAGACGGTCGACTAGTAAACATGCAAATACCAGACTGTAGACAGAGCTGGGTAGGAAAGCTGTGGGGCGCTAGACAAGCGGGCACGGGGGGGAGTGCTGACGGAGACAGAGTGGTCAGGGAGGCTTTCATCTGAGACCTGAGGGAAGAGAAAGTGCCAGTTAGGGGAGGTGGAGCAGGGAGAGCATCCCAGATGGGGCTGTCTGCTTTCTTGTCTTACTCCTCGCGCGTCACAGGGACCAGCACAGAGCTAGGGTCTCCGCTGTGGCTAGGCTGGTTTGGGTAGGGCCCCCAGGGGCAGGGATGGTCTACGGTGGCCTCACCGACCCCAGATCCTGGGAGTGTAGGCAGAGACCACAGCCATGCTGGGTTACGGGGCCGGAGGGTATGCGGCTCTGGGCGGTACACTTAGCCAGGGCCTGGACCTGACACTTGGGATGGGCACCAAGTCCTGTGAGCTCACGCGTGTGGAGGGCTAACACCCGTTCGACAGGCGGACGAGGTTGAGGAGCCTGCATGTTTAAGGTCAGATCCCGTTCCCCTTCGAGGCTGTGAGACAAGTCACTGGATTTGAGCACCTGCGATCTGTAAAGTGGGCATGACGGTGCCTCCCTCCTGAGGCTGCTCGGAGGCTTAAATGAGATAGTGGTACCCGGTGCAGCACCTGGCACGGGACGGGCGCTGGGTGTGTTGCCCTCCCCGCCGTGGTTATTCTTGGCATCGGCTGAGTGAGTTAACAGACGGGGCTGTTGTTGATTTGGAGTCTATACCCCGGCAGGCTTGTCCACCGTTCCACCTTTAGCTCCCAGAACGGTGCCTGCCACACACGTGGGTGCTCCGTCGATGTTTGTTGACTGACCATCTGACTGAGTGAACAGGCTGCGCGCGTGGGTGGCCCCCAGGTGGTGAGGAGGACAGGGCACAGGGCACTCTGGCTTTACCCTCCGGGAACTTGGGGTGTGCCCGGTGGGTTGCCTGTGGAGATCCCAGCCACTTAGGGTAGTCCTCGGACACTAGCCCTTTCCGAGCCTCGTTTTCCCCTCTGTGAAATGGAGCTGCATGTGCTCCTGACCCCTCGACCTGTCCCCAGGTCATTGGCAGACTCATGAGAAGGTGATATTAAGGGGCCCCTGAGGACAGCTGAGCCTGCAGGAATATCGGCGGCGACGCTGGCTGTCCAGGGTCTCCGGGAGGCCACTGTGATGTGCAGGCTCCAGCCAGGGAACCAGGCCTCTCCCTCCTTCCAGCGGCCTGTGGTATGACAAGCACCTGTCTGTGCGGCCCCTCCGGTGACATGTACATGAAATCGGCTTTGTCTGCTTGCTCATCCGGGGTCTCGTGGAACCCATCTCACAGGAGTCTGCCCTGAGCTCCAGCCCAGGCCCCTGCCTGGGCGCCTTGGCCTGGGTTGTGCCTATGGCCTGTATCCCAGGGTCTGGCACATGGTGTGCAGGAAGGGCCCAGTTTAGAAGCAGGCACCTGGAGGCCTGATTCAACACGCACCATGTGCAGAGCAGGGAGAAAGAACCGTGGGTCCCACCCTCTGGATTCCTCTTTTATGGCTCGGAGCAGATAGGCTCATGGTGGGTTGGGTATGAGGGCTTGTACCCCTTTTCCTTTGCTGTCCCCGAGGCGGTGAAGACCACTGGCTCCTTGCAGATGGGGAAACTGAGACCCAACAGAGGGCCGAGTGTGAGGGAAGCCAGATGCATTTCTGTTCCGGTGGGCTCAGCGTTCACGGTGTAGGGGCCATTGGCCAGGCCTGTGCACAGTCTGGGTACACATCATCGTCTCAAACCCTCTGCGCAGCGAGGCAGGTCCTGTCACTGCCCCCATTTTGCAGATGCAGAAATGGAACACATTTCGTTCATGATGGAGACAGGATTTTGTGCTTGTTGATTTTTTTTTGTTTTTTGAGGTGTAACTCAACACAGAAAAGTGCACAGATCCTAAGTGTATCTAGTTCCCATCCAGGTCCAGACCTCGAACAGCCCCGGTGCCCCAGGAGGCTCCCTCTGGCCCCGTCCGGTCCTCACCCACCTGCCGCCACCTGGCATCTGACAGTGGAAGCTGGCTTTGTCATCTGGGCACTCCACGTGAACGGAGTCCCCCCGTGTCTCCTTTTGCGTCTGCAGCTTTCACTCAGCGTGATGTCTGTGCGAGTTGTCCGTGTTATTGCTCTAGAAGAAGTTGGCAGAAGTGGGATTTGAACCCTCCTGCTAACTCTCCGCCCAGCACCAGAAATCACTCCTGCTGACACCCCTCCGGCGGCTCCCGTTGCCCTTGGGTGAAAGATCCCTATCCTCCCCCTGGTCTTGCCTGTGTCAGCTCCTGTCGCTGCCCCCCAGCCACATAGGTGAATGGACCTTTTATCCGCAAAAGCCCTAAGCTCCTTCCTGTCTCAGGACCTTTGCACATGCAGTTCCTTCCTCCCGTCTGCCCTCAGCTTCCCTTCGCTGCTCAGCTGGAGTGCCGCCTCCTCCAGCTTGTCTGTCTGGACCTCCCCAGACATGCTGGGCCCTCCTGGTGGATGTCATCAGGCTGGTTCATGTTTTTTCTTCACTGCCCGTGTCATTTGGAATTAATTGTCTGTTAAGCATCTGCCTCCCCGCACTAGACCGTAAACTCCGGGAGGCAGGCGTGGTGTCTGTTGCGTTTACGGCTGCAGCCCCAGCGCCATTCGTTGATTCATTCATCCATCCTTCTCGTCATCTGCTCATTTCAACAAACACCAGGGCCCTGCCACGTTGCAGCCTCTCAGCTAGTGTTTGTTGAGCGAGTGGATGGGTGGATGGGTGCACAGGTGACTGTGTCCCTGCCTCTAAAGCTCCTACGCTTTCCCGTACATTCCACTGTCTCTGATACTATCTCTCTGAGCCTCATTTTCCCCAGTTGTTGAAGGAAGGAGCCAGACCTGGCCCTTCGAGCCAGGTTCTGATGCTGAGGGTGTGGGGCTGGCTTTGGCCAGCAGGTGCCTGGGGGGGGGGGGACGGTCAGCTGAGCAAGGAGGTGACCCCACACAAGGCAGATTCTACCCCAGACGACAATGCCTGTTGGAGCATCAGCTCCGGTGTGTGGCAGCACGCTTTCCCCCTAATGTCCCTATTGGGGTGCAAGGCTCGAGGCCTAGATCCACGGAGGGGCTCGCCCAGGCCACGCAGCCGATGCAGCGTCTGAGCTCCAGGCTTGGCCTGCTGGGCCTTGGGAGGAAGGAAAAAGTAGGGGTGCCTGGGTGTGGGAGGCAGTGGGAGTGAGAGTGGTGGGGGCCCCCGTGGACCTGGGGTCCAGCCTGCCTTCCCCCACCTTATAGCCGTGCGGCCTTGGCCAAATCGCTTCCCCCGTGAGCTCAGTTTCCCCAGCTGTGAAAAAATGGGAGTGATAGTCGCGATGGTCTCACCCTTACGGGGCCTCTGAGGTTCACGGGACCGGGGGGAGCGTGCGGTGGGTCTCTGCGAGGCCAGCCTTCTCCAGGGCCCAGCCGGACCAGGCCTCGGCCCGGAGCTGTGCCGCGCAAGGTGGCTCAGCAGCTTCGCAGCTTGTCAGCCAGGCGGGCGGGTGTCCCGGGGCCGGGTTTGATTAGTTCAGGTTGACAGTCGCGCTCCGCGGCGCTGCCGGGAGGGGAGCCCGTGATTACCCTAATGAAGCTTGAACGCAGTTTGTCATCCAAACAGCTGGTTCGGAGCTGCGCTGCTCCCAGCTGCCCGACTCAGCCATGCAGCCGTTCAGCCAGCGCTGCCCTAGCCCTGAGTGGCCCTGCCATCAGCATGACCAGGACGGGAGGTGGTGGCCCTGGGTGGGCCCTGGGTGGCCCCTGGGAGCGGAGTGGGCCACCCGGGGTGGGGAGGGGACTCGGCAGAACCTTGAATGTGGAACAGGGTAGCTTCTCAGGACACTCACAGGGCAGGCCCCTGACCGTAGACCTCAGTTTCCCCGTCTGGAAGGTGGGTGTTGGGGGCCTTGCAGCTTTAAGTCTCAGATTTCAGGCTGAGGTGTTACCTCCTCTGGGAATCCTTCCCAGACCCCGGAGGCTAGGTCAGAGGCCTCCATAGGCACCCACAGCCCTCAAGGCCCCATCAACCCCGGATGGCCCTGTGTTGTCACTGAAGGTCTGGATGGTTGTCACTGTGTCTCATTCGTGCATTCAGCAAATATTTATGAGAACGTACGGCAGCGGGCAAACCAATCACCATCCCTCCTTCATGGAGTTTACATTCTGGTTGGGGAGACTCATGGGGCCTTGACTTTAATCGGGGGAGCCACAGAGGGCTTCCTGGAGGAGGTGGCAGCTGAGCCCAGAACAACCAGGAAAAGTGTTCTGGGCAGGAAGAACAGCATGTGCAAATGTCCTGAGGGAGCATGCTGTTGGGTAGGCATGCGAGACGTCTGGTGACATACGGAAGGTGCCAGTGCTTCCCAGGGAAGGAACCAATTTCATGCCCTGCACTGTGCAAGTACACTGTGCAATCTTTCTGACGGCCCTGGGAGGAAGGATCGTTGCTCCATGCTGCAGATGGGGAAGCAGTTTCATGGCATGGGAGGGTGGTGTCCTACGGTCCTCTGTGGCCTCAGATCTACCCGGTGGCCCCCGAGAGGCCCCGGACCAGCGGCTGTCTGCTTAGCTTGGGTTAGAGTCCACACAGACACTCAGATGAGGAGGGGTGTGGGCTGGGCCCTGGGCCCTGTCCAGGGCTTAAGCCCTTCCCCAGTGGAGGAGGGCGAGGAAAGGGGCCGGCAGGCAGTGAAGACCTGTAGCTCCTGAGCCCACACTCCCTCTACGGCCCACTGAGCCATTTTTTTAAATGTTTGTTTATTTTTGAGACACACACACACACACACACACACACACACACACACACACAATGAGTGGGAGAGGGGCAGAGTGACGGAGACACAGAATCCAAAGCAGGCTCCAGGCCCTGAGCTGTCAGCACAGAGCCCAGCATGGGGCTCGAACTCCATGACCTGAGCCAGATGCTTAACCGACTGAGCCACTCAGGCTCCCCTCCGCTGAGCCATTCCAAACCAGCTTGAGGCTACCCTTTCCCTGGGGCTTGGCTTGGATGGGGCATGAGGGGGAAGGAGGGTGAGTGTGGGAGGGCACTGGCCTCCCCACAGGCCATCCCTTGGCTGCTTCCCAGTTTTCCGTGCCACTTCTGAGGCCAGACCCCATCTCCACCCTCCTGCGTGCCCACAATGGCCTCCTAGGTGGCTTTCCAGCATGTATCTACTGTGGCCATCCTGTTCCCGTTACCCCTTCGGTCTCGTCACTGCCTCACCCTATACGGTCCAAGGCTTCCTGCCGTTCCAGCGCAGAGCCCAGCATTCGTGGCTTCCCAGCCCCGTCCCCTCTCCTCTCCTTGCTCTGCCCCTCACTGTGCTCCCTCTTTCTCCTGGAGAGGGGAGTGTGGGTTCCTGGGTCCTGCACAGCCATCTGTCCTGCGGCCACTTTCGAAGCGAGTGTGTCCAGGCTGGGTGCCAGACTCGACAGGCGCTCCCCGCCGTTGCCGGGCGGACGTGAGCAGCCCTTGGCAGGCTGAGAGCTGGGATGAAGGACAGGTTTATGGCCTCCCGGCAGGAAGGGAGGCATTCCCACTGCTCTGCTCCCTCCTTATCACTGCTGCATGGTGTGACTGCTATGCTTGCGACTTGCTTGCTGCTGTCTGCCTGGTGGCTCCGGGAAGAGGAGAACCGGCTCATCAGATTCACCTGCCTTGCTTCTGGGGGACCCTACCGGCTCTCCGCCCTGGATCAGAGAGGGATGCGGGGAGATGGAATGAGCCGGGGGAAGGGGCTGGCGGGACGTGGGTGTGGACAGAGCAGGCCCGAGGTCAGGGGTATGGGTGTCCCAGGCCTCATGAGCGGTGGGCTGGGAGGCACGGGCTGGACTCCGGCGTCGGTGAGGGCCGGCCCAAGAGCAGCAGTGTGCCCGTGGGTCCCCTGCCCCATTGTGCTCGTGTCCCTTCCCCCACCCGGAATGCCCTCCCCTGGCCGAGGCCTGTGCCACGGGCTTCCTCTGGAGGACAGGCCACAGCAAATGAATTCCGCGAGAGTAAATGATACTCCCGAGGGTGTGTCAGGCCCTTGCCGTGTGCTGGGCTCAGGTTAAACATTCCACACATGCCATCCACTTGACTCCACTCACAACCCTGTGAGGTAGAGCGGTCCCTCTCCCCATTTTACAGACGAGGAGGCGCAGAGAGGATAAGTGACTTGGCCAGGGTCCCGTGGCCGGGGAGTGAGTGAGCTGGGGTTTGACCCTGCACAGTCTGAAGCTAAGGACTGGACTTATAACCAAGGGAATAGGGATGGGAAAAGGGGCTGGACCAGACTCAACGTGGGATGTGGCATGGGGGCCGTGCTGGAGAAGGGGTCTGAGCCCTGTGGGTTGAGCGCTGCTGGGTTCTTGGGGCTGAACTGCCTCCATACACACCCTTGGTGAGGACTGGACCTCGGGACCATCAGACACCTGGATCCTGAAGGCACCCATCTTGTCCTGCCTCGGGGAAGTTCTCCAGGACACCCCTCAGGGCGGCCAGGACCCCAGGCCACCTGCCTTCCCAGGGCACCCTGGCTATTTACTGAGGAGTATGTTCTGGAGAGCTGGACTCTGCAGGAGGTATGTCCAGTTTTGCTGAAGGGAACATTCGGACAGGGCAGCCTGAGTGGTACAGAGGTGCTGTCCTGACCCAACCACAGTGACGGTAGATTGGATGCTCACAGTTGTAAAAATAATAGTGCAACTGAAACAAGGGCTACAAAGATGGAGGGAGATCAGAGAGGCTTCCTGGGGGAGGGGGCCTAGCACTGTGATCGGAGGGATAGATAGGGACTAAATGGACAGATGCAGGGAACAGTGACAGACTGGGGGAGAGCCTGTGCAAAGGCCCCGTGGTAGGGAGTGCCATACATTCAAGGAAGTGGAAGGCAGCACATAGGTTGGAGCAAGATCTGGGGGCAGAGGCCTGGTGCCTGATGAGGCGGGACCTTCAGGGAGTGGGACTTGGCAAATCAGATGTCACGCGTGCGCTTTCTGCGGGATTCTGGGAATCCGTGGAGCCCTCATAGCCCCAGGTGTGGAAATCTCAGGTTCACGGCCAAGCTCCATTCCTCCTCTTTGTGTTCTCTTGGGTAAGGAAAGTGCTGTCTCTGAGCCTGTTTCCCTATCTGCAAAATGGCTCACCACCCGCCCCCCATCAAAGCCTGAATGTAAGGACTGTGGTGATGTGTATGAAATGCCTGCGTGTGGTGCCTCCCCTCAAGCCTTGAAGGTCCCAGTCAGAAAATGAGAGAGCCTTCCTCTCTCCTCGTTTCCTGGGGTTCCCACTGACCCTCTCTAGGTTGGTGAGGAGGCCTATCCCCCAACCTTTGGCAGTTATCTCATCAGCAGGTTGGGGGAGGGTAGGTCCACGGCCAAGCTTCAAGGGGCCTTCCATCAGGCAAGGTCTTCTGAGGGCCATGGCTCCACCACTCCTTCCTTCTGTTCCTTCAGCACGGAGCCTGTCCCTACCTAGAGACACTGTCAGGAAGGGCTGCATCCAGCAGCGTTCTCTGACATTCTGCTCGGGGCTTCCCTGCGGCCCCGCTGTAGCAGTGCCAGCTTCGGGGTCAAACAAGAGGAGAACCCTGGCTCGTCTCTGTGACTGCTCTGTGCCTCAGCCCTGCCCCCCAGGTCGGGAGAGGACCCCCGGCTTCATGTGGCCGTTTCGTGAGGGTTCGAGTCCCTTGGGGACGTGCCCGGCCTACAGTAGTCATTTGAATGCATATAGATTCCCTTCCCCTTCCCGATCCAGTGCCACGGGGATTCATTTCAGGCCGTGGAGAAAGACTTGCACTCTCCTCACCAGAAAGGACACTTGGCAAGTGCTCATTGAAACACTGAGTGGCCAGGTGGGCATTAGCAGAGCCAGGCAGACTGCCCAGGGCTCCGGCTCTGGGATTGCCTGGCTGCGGGATGTTGGCAGGGGTGGGGCGGGGGGTCGTATGCCCTCTCTGGGTTCCTCTTCTGAAGGTGAGCAAGGCTGACGCAGCCCACCCCCGAGCGAGTGGAGGTGGCCACTCCGCCAGTTTAAAAGCCCCGTCCAGACCGCAGTGGTGGTTTTACAGATGAGGAAACTGAAGCCCAGAGTGGGAAAGTGCCGGCCCAGGGCAGCCGGGCCGGGGATGCTGCCCAGCTCCACGGGGCTCTGAGCGCATCGCCGCATCACGGTGCTGGTCGCTCTTGGGGATGTCCCCCATCCTGGCTCAGGGCTGGCACCAGCCATCTGGGCACCAGCACACGCCCCCACTAGAGCGAGTGAAGGTGCCCTGTTTTCATGTCTGCTGGGCATTTACTCCGTGGCCTCGTGCAGCAACTATGAGAGAAGGCACCACGTTGTCACAGGCTGGCTTCGCCTGGGCGTCTGTGCAGGACGTTTACTGGGGAGCACTCCCGGCACAACATCTGTAGGGGCCAGGGGGTGAGACTGGGCTGTGATGGAGTCACAGCAGAGGCCCCAGGACGCCACCGGTGCTCCGGAGCCGGGGCGGCCCCGCCAGGCTGCCCCAGATCGAGGCCGTTGTGCCGCGTGTTGCCTGATGACCGGGGCAGCCGTGTGTCCTCAGCAGCCACACCTCCAGCAGCCGGGAAACCCTTGCCTTGGCCCAGAAGGGTGTCCGGGTGGTGCACCGCTGCAGGCATCCTGTGGCATTGACAGCCATCCGCCAAGCGGCCTCATGTCTGCGAGGATGACAGTAACAGAAGCCCCTGGCCTCCCTGTGCCTCTGAGCGCCACCCCCCCCCGCCCCCCAGCAACCCTCTGAGGTAGGGCCACTTTCAGCCTGAGAAACTGAGGCTCACAGAGGTGCACGGGCCCCACAGGCCTCAGAGCGAGCAGGGTGGCAGAATTGGAGCCTCGGACGTGGTACCCCACACCCCACGGCCTCCACCTCCCAGCACACCGCGCACTTTCAGACTCTGGGCCTTTGCTCCTGAGGTCCCTTCTGCCAGGAGTGGCCTCTTTCTCCGTCCAAGGCCGTCTCGGTTCCTCTAGACCTCTTCCTCCAAGCCCTGGCTTGTGAACATTCTGTCCTGTCCTCAGGGCCTTTTCCTCTGGTGCAGGCCCTCACTGGGGTTGTGTGTGCCTGGCTTTGACCCTGGTCTGGACCGTGAGCTCCTTGAAGGCAAGGCTGTGGCCCCTTCTTACCATCCTGCTCACCTTGGCCTGGCATGATGCCCCGGGCCCATAGCGCCGCACAGACATCAGCAGAATTGGGTTAAATTTTTAGGGCCCCCCTTCCACCTGCTGGTGTCACTCACAGCTGAGCGAGTCACCATTTGGGCTGGGGGCAGCCCCTGCTTCTTGGTGGTGCTCACGGAGGAGGAAATCAGGGTTTGCCGGGCAGGGAACGGTGTTGCTGGGACGGTCAGGTGGGACTGGCCCTGGGCGTTCTGCCTGGTGAGGTGAGAGGGGGGAGGCTGACCAAGGGCCGGCAGGCAGAGGGGACATCTCAGGGGACTTCTCTTGGAGGTTTTCCCGTCCCAAAGCTGGCCAGGGAGCTGGTGCTGTCCTGGGCGTCTGGGGGAGGAACATCCCCTTGCCTGACCCTGGTCCTGGAACAGCACGGGGTGCCCAGCAGAGATGGCTGCTGTCCCCAGCACCTTTCAGTGGTTCCGCTGAGCACCTGTGTGCCTTGCGGGGAAGAGCCCAAGAGAAGCAAAGGTCAGGGAGGCTGGCCAAGGGGCCTGATTGCTGCGAGAAGTCAGAGCTGCTGGCGTGTGGCCTGATTTACGTATGCTTGACGTCTGTTCATTCGTTTGTTCATTCGTTCATTCGTTCATTCATTCAGCAGTGGTGTCCTGAGCCCCAGCCCCGTGCAGAGCATGAGCCAAAGGGGGACCGGACCGGGGACAAGGAGAGAACCAGGTGCTGGATTCCTCTGGTCTTCCCTCATCCATGGGTGCACTGGTGACCTTGAGCCAGCCATCTCGCCTCTGTAAGCCTCGGTGCCCTCACCTGTAAAATGGGGGCAATGATAGGAGAACACAGTGGCTGTGAAAGGACATTAGCGAACCGCATGATTCAGAACCAATAGGGCGGATGATTTCTCAAATTGGAGATGATTTTCTGATATCGCCGCTTCTGTTTGTCTTTTAGTTTCCATGCCTCCCAGATCTTCATCCGGCCTAGTGAGATTAACTCACGTTTACTTGTTTCCGTGGCTGCTTTGCGCCTCCTTCATCCCACGTCCTCGGTCCCTGCCCTGTCCCATAAAAGTGATAACAAGAATAATAACACGCTGGAGTGGCACCTTCTCGGGGGCACACTGGCTCGTTAGTGCTCACAGCAGCCTCCTGGAGTAGATCTAGCTGTCATCTCCATTCTGTGGATGGGGAAACTGAGGCTCAGAGCTGGCCTCAAACCCCTCGTCGTGGGGTCTGTGCTCGGAAGCACAGTGCCTGCTGCTTCTCGGCTTTTCCTGCGTCTGCCTCGGTGAGGAAACGTGGCCGCCCTCTGCCAGCTGGCCGGCGTCAGGGGGCCTAGTCTGGTTTTGTTCAGTGCTCAGCCCGCCTGCCTCTCTCCTGTCCCTCCATCACGTCAGGCTCGTTTCTGCCCCAGAGCCTTTGTACTTGTGGGATCCCTGCTTGGAATGCTCTCACCTCACCACCGTGCAGGGCTCACTTCAAGTGTCACCTCCCCGGAGAGGGCATCCCCACCTCTCTCACCATTATTCTGTCCCCTCACCGAGACACACAGCTCCTCCCTGGGCTGCCGGTCACTTGAGGCAGGTGACAGGGCCTTCCGGCTCCAGCGTCTCCACGGCCCAGCCGCTCCTGTCTCATGGCCTCCCCACAGGCTGCCCTGTTCTCTCCAGCCACCCTGGTATCCTGGGGCTGCAGCATCTTTGGCCGGGTTGTGCAGTGGGCATCTCAGCCTCTGAACCGGAGGCCAGAGAAAACTGAGCCAGGTGAGTGGTGTGAACCTGGACTCCCAGAACACACGTCCGTTCGCTCGCTCAACACCAGCGTGCTAGGAATTTTCCCGCTGGCCGTAGTCTGCGCTGAAGGGAGGCTTCTCCAGTGAAGGAATGAACATCGGCCCCTACGTCTCCCCAGCCTTCCCTGGCCCATGTCAGGCCCTGCCTGTTGCACACAAGTCCCTCCTTGCAACCTCTCCAGGGGGGACCCTGGGCCTTCCCTGCTGACGTTCAATGTCGTGATCAGGAAAGGGCTACTTGCGGCTCCGATGTCTTCGAGCCCACCCTTTGCTCTCTGTCTCCGTGTGGAATGGGGGCCAGATGCCCCCAGCAGATTTGTAGCTAGCTTCTGAAGGACCTTACAGTGTGTGTTGAAGTACGAGTTAGGACTCCATTCCCCCAAGGTCATCTTGTATCAATCTCCTGAGGGTTCCCGGCTGCCCCTGCCGCCCCCGCCCCTAGTGCTTAGCATAGGGCTTGACACACGGGAAGCCGTGGGTAAGTCTACTAGCTGGAAGAAAGGAGGGAAAGAATTCTTTTTATTGCACTTGCTGAGGATCCAGTGTGTGTCTCCCGCTGCCTCAGATTCTTTTTGAATTAGAAGGGAAAACAGTAATGATAGCAATAATCGTTGCTCATGTTTATCGAACACTTACTATGTGCTAGGCACTGTTCTAAATATTTCCCGTGTGTGAAGTCATCCAGTTGTCCCGGTGCCGTGAGGCAGGTGTAAGTGCCCCCGTTTTCTGTGAGGAAACAGGCACAGGGAGCTGGCAGCTTGGCCAAGGTCACAGGGCTCGTAAGCGGTGGGGTTGGGAGAAACCCAGCAGTGTCCCCAGAGCCTGTTTTCTTGAATCGGTAATTATACACAAGAATCAGGTTTGCTGAAGAGGGGACCGGAGGGTGTGGGAAGCTGTCGCCTGGGACGCACCTCTGTGGATGGAGTAGACAGGAGTACAGGCTGCGTGTGGACCCCTGAGCCCTCAGAGTGGGCTGGCCGTAGAAGCCAGATTTGGGGTGTGGGTGTGGCCAGAGCTGGGGGGGAGGGGGAGGCCGAGTGCCCAGCTCACAGGGCCACAGGCCCCCGCCAGAGCCTCTCTCTCATATCCCCAAACAGGCTGTGTCCAGTGAGCCCTGTGGCCTGAGTTGCATGTCCCCGGTGCCCCGGGGACCATCTGTCTGAAGCCTCTGTCCGTCACCGACAGGTCAGGCCGCCGCAGCCCCTGGGTCTGTCTCTGCACAAGAAGGCCTTAAATCCATTCCCAGCCCTTGCTGCTGAATTGCTTGTGCGCTTTTTACAGTTGCTTGGGGAACTGTAAGTCTGCGTTGCCTGACTCCTGTGTATTTAAATTCTCAGCCATAATGTTCTATTAACTCATTTTTTGCAGTTTCCTGGGAGGCTGTGTGTACGTTACCGGGGCAGTTGGGGGAGTGGGAACGGCCGTGCACTTGGACAAACCCAGCTGGGAATGTGCCCGGCCCTGGGGGCTGACCAGGGGCCCCCACCTCCAGTGGGCCCCCTGTGAGAGGCGTTTCCTGCCAGCTCTAGTGCCCGAGTCCCCCCAAATTTGTGGTTGCCACCGTGTGGCTGGTGAACTCAGACTCCCAACTAGGGATGGCTCTGGAGCCCGGGGGAGGCCTGTGGATCACATGTCCATCCTTCATCTGTGTCCTGGTGCACCCGTCCCTCCCTCCAGCCCCAGACACGCACCGAGCACTGACCATCTCGTCTTCCCCGGATGTTGTGCCCGACGGACATCAGCCTGCCAGACAGATGTTGCCAGGGGCCAGTATAGCCTTGGGAGGAAAGTGGGTAAGGGGATGGGAGTGGGTGGCGGTGGTCAGGTTGGGGGGCCAGGTAGAAGGGCACGTTGGGGCAGAGACCTGCAGGAGGTAGAGAGCCGGCCATGCAGCTGTAAGGTGGTCCCAGTAACAGTAGCTGACTGCGACCGACCCAGGCACTGCTCTGTATCTGCCACGCAGCAAGGCCACGGGGGTCATCGTGCCCATTTCACAGATGATGCCCAGGCTCAGCAGGTGCTAAGTGGCAAAGCTGGCATCAAACCCAGGCTGTCTGGCTTCATCAGCCAAGTTCTCAGTGTTCTCTTCTGAGCTCTCTGGAGAAAAAGGCATTTCTAATGGGTGGAACAGGACGTGCAAAGGCCCAGAGGCCCGAATGTATCTGCTGAGATTGAGGAACTGCTGGAAAGCCAGTGTGGCTGGAGCAGAGTGAGCAGGGGTGAGAACGGAAGATGGGGTGGGGGTGGGGGTGGAAAAGTTGAAGGGCCCAGTTTGGAGGACTGTGACGAGGAATTGGGGGGGGGGCGGTGCTCACTGTGCTCCCTTGTCCTGTTGCTGAACTGAGGCAGCAGTGGTGGGACAGGGTGGTAAACAGGGGCAGGCAGAACTGTGTGGTAGGGCAGGACCTGGGCGCCCCTGTGGGGCAGGATGAGCGAGAAGCGAGCTCCTGGGAGAGCCCGGGGGCCGGGCGGGGAGCCCCATTGCTCTGGGGCCCTGCCTAGAGGATCAGAACACTAGGACTTGTCTGCTGGCTTCCTTCCTGCCCCCATGGGGTGTTTGTTTAGGCCTCTGAACAGTGCGAAGGGGCGGCTCAGATGTCAGCCCTGACGCTTTATTTAGGTGTTCACTCCTTGCCTCTGTTTCTTCATCCGGGAAATAGGGGTCCTGATGCTCATGAGAATTACATATGATGGTTGTAATGTTCTGGCACCGGTGGAAGGTTAAAACTCTGCTCATTGACTGCTTGTTCTCATTTGCCTCTCTGGGCTCTGGAGGGAATGGAGGTCAGGAAGGGAAATGACTTGCCCAGAGCCCCTCCGGGTCCTAGCATGGCCAGGCCCAGAAGGCTGTGGCACGTGGTGGAGAGAGACCTGGGGTGAGGCCCCTGCCCCGCTCGGCACACACAGTGAGGCCCCCACAGCCTTCCACCGCTGCCCAGGTGGGAGTGGGGCTGGGGAAGCTCAGGCTTGGAGCCCCGGTGGGTGTGCCTGGCCCTCTGGTCTCCTTGCATGTGGGCACAGGGCAGGGCCGGAGGAGCACTGTGCCGGTCTTCACTCCTGCTTGCTTGCTGCCGGGAGTGCCCTCCTGCTCTAGCCAAGTCCTCACCCTGTAAGCCTCCGCTCAGGCCGGCACCTCCTCCAGGAAGCCGCCTCTGATTTTGCCCCCAAACATCACACACCAGTTTGGTGCCCCTGAGGCCCTGTGCTCCCGTCACTCGGCGTGGACTTGGCCTGGTGTCGTGATCTGTCCTCCCCAGCCCAGCCTGGGGGCTCCCCGCATGTGGAGCCGTGTCCCAGCCCTCTTGCAGCCCCCAGCACTGCTTACGGGGCACGCTGGAGCTGCTGGTGTCAGGGAACGCCTGCGGAACAGAGCCAGCAGGACTCCAGGCAGCGGGTCAGGGGTATCCTGCCCACTCGGGTCTGGAGGTGGCCAGTGCCCCCTTCTTGGGACGACTTCTGAATGGCGGACCCTGGTGCCAGCAAGACAGTAGCCTCGTGGTCTCCTAGAGCGAGGCTGTCACCTGCGCCTCGGGGACTTGGCCTGGAGTCGTTCCCCACTTGAGGTCCCTGACGAAGGCTTGGCCAGGCGGGGCTGGGGGCCCGGGAGCAGAGGGTGCCATCCTGCCTGCCTTAGCAGGCCTGAGCCCAATCCCTGGAATCGTCCCTAAATGCCAGCCCCTGTTCTTCTTCTTCATGAGGAAAGCTCTTCTCTCCTCCCCGTCGTCTCCCCTTCTTCCCAAATGGATTTACCATTCTGCTGCGCCATGCTCCCCCCGCCCGCCATCTCCTCCTCCCCTCCTCTTCACAGGCCACCGAGGGAAGTGGAGGGTGTTGTTGTGTATTTTAGTCGATTGTTCCCCATACGCCCCAGTCTCTTTGGGGTGGGGCTGGGGGGATGGGGGAGTAAGTAAATTATATATTGAACTCCTAACTGGAGCTGAGGCCTTGTGGTTTCCATGGCAACCAGGCTGGAAATAGCTTGGTGTGACATCAGCACGGTACAGGTATAGCCGGATCCAGCCGTTCCCCAAACAAGCTGGCAAGGGGGGCAAGGGATGTGTGGCCAATTAGCATATGCAAATCATGCCTGGTGAGCCCATTGGGGCCTGGGATGCCCCGGCAGGGCCTTTGGCCATGGCCGGGGCCTCTGGCAGGTAAGTGGGCCAGCGGTGGTGGTGGGGTCAGAGTCCACGCCTCCCCTTAGGCACATGTCCCTCTACTAGGGCTGGTGGGGGCCTCCAGTGTGGGCCCAGGCTGCCTGGGCTTGCCTGCCCCATGGGGCTCTGGGAGCATGGCCAATGGCGCTGCCAGGGGACGGGCAGGCGCGCGTGAGCAGAGCAGGGATGGTTCCCCGCCCGGGCTCAAGTGGGATCTGGCTCCTCTTGGCTCATAGATGCCTTTGAAGCCAGCTACCCAATTGGGCCTTGCTGGCTGGCTGCCATTTTTCTTTCCAGGTCTGTGAGGGGGAGGGGTCACCCTGTCCCCTCCTCCCCCCCCCCCCCCCCCCCGCCATGGGAAAGGCCCGCAGCCTTTCTCCACTGCTGTGTGCGGTGTCCCCTTTCCTGCCCAGACCCAATAGGGGGGAAAGAACAGAGCCCTTCGTTTGTAGCTTGATATTGCCCACTGATCACGTGGCCTCTGAGCCTCAGTTTCCACCTCAGTGAAATGGAGGTATGTTTTTTTTTCCCCCTGTCGCCTACCTTGCAGGACAGCGAGGTGGCCCTGGGGAAGGGCCTGGGTGAACCTGACAGGCCAGAGACCCATTTGGAGGAGGAGGAGATTCGCAGCTCTTGTCACCCAGCACTGCCCCACCACACACACACACACACACACACACACACACACACGCACACACTCGTGAGACTGGAGAACTCGCAGAAAATTTCTGGGCGAGGTGAAATATTGCCACCTTCATTGTGGTGATTTCCACACGAGGGCTCTTGGCTGAACTGCCGGCAGTCGAGCTGGGCGTGCTCTGTGGCTAAATGAGATAATTTATTCATTTCAGCAAATGTTGAGGGTGTGCCGCGCGAGGGCGGGTGGGGAAGGTGGGGGATGAGTCAGACGGGGCCAGGCACCAGGAGAGCTCTGTCAGCCGCCTCAGGAGGCACACAGGTAGTTTGGCCAGCGCTGCCCGGGGCCTGGGCTGTCTGGGAAGATGGTTGAGGGCGAAGGACCTTCGAGCGGGGCCCCAAGGCCAGGTCAGAGTCCACTTGTCTGGGAAGGATGTTCCAGGCAGAGAAGCAGGTGGGCACCGAGGCTCAGAGGACACCCAGCATTTGGAGGAAGGGCGATACTTAGCTGTGACTGGAGTACAGTGATGGGGAGGACACCAGAAGGTTCCCCAGAGGGGCCGGGGTGTGGTCAGCGGCCCTTGAGCAAGGGACTGATGCGATCAGATCCTGGTTTTCAGAAAACAAAAAAAAAGGCTGGAGAGGCCACGAGGCGTCCCAGAGGAGGCAGGAGTAGGCATGGATGGTGTTAAGGACAGCTGTGCCAGTTCCAGTCCGTTTGGGGAGCCCCTGTAGCCAAGAGTGGCGCTTCCCGTGGACACAGGATCAGGAAAGACATTCTGTCTTTGGGCCTCGGTTTGCTTCTCTGTCAAATGGAGCGATTCTCATGGTAGGTTGCGGGGTCTGTATTAGCCGGTAGACGTGAGCGTTTGTTCTCCTGGCCCCAGGAGCGGTGGGGAGCCGCAGGAGAGAAGAGCTACGGCCCCGTGTATTCTGGAAGGAGGGGACAGCAGCAGTGGGCAGCGGTGCTGATTTCTTGCCGAGGCTGGGGCTTTCGCCGGTTGTGTTCTTGCCTCGGCACGGGCGTGGCTTCGTGTATCTTGCGGCAGGGAATTTTGCCTGGGCCGCCCCGGAGGCTCCCGGTGGCCAGTGAGGGCCCCTGTTCTCATTGTCTTTCCTTCCCTCTCCGCAGACTTGGTTGGCTCTCAGTTCACAGTTTTGGTGGCCCCTGCTTGGTGCCAGGGTTGGGCCCCGGACACCTGCGATGGCCAGGTGTGGCCCTGCCCTGGAGGAGCTCCCCAGTGGAGCACTGCTGGGGTGAGGTCAGCACTGAGGAGGCCCTCACCCAGCCCTTGCTGGAGGAAGGGACATTTGGGCTGAGTCTCGAGGCAAGAGTTGACCAGACGGAACGAGATGGCATTCCGGGCAGAGGGCGCAGCAGCAGCAAAGGCACCGAGGCCAGAGCAGGCATGGTTTGCCCGGGCCAGGACACCGCCCGGGAGCCTGCCTCCACCGCCAGCCCATAGAGGACCCTTCTAGGATGGAGCGAGTCTCACTCAGCTTTGACCCCCCCTTGGCCAGCTCAGCACCTTGTCTGGAGGTGGAGTCCGTGAACGTTTGTTGAGTGAATGAGCGAGTGGATGTTTTCTTCCTGCCCCTGGCCAACCCATCCCACCTGCCTGGCTGCCACCCCCTTCCCCATCCCCCCTGCCCCTCAGAGTCCTTCTCTGAGCTTATGCTTTTGCCTCGGCGCCCCTTCCACAGGGACTCAGTAGAGCCCACCAGGATGGGGGTCCGTCCTTCTGGACCCCGAGCTTGGTGCCAGCACCTCGAGACCCCAGCTGGCTTCTTCCACTTTCCAGTGTTAGGCGGTCGGTGATCAGTGATGAACTGACCCTTTCCAGAACTTACCTCCTGGACAGGACTGGGTCCCGTGGGAGTCTCTGTGGGTGGGCTACAGCTGCCCATCTGTCCCCAGGTCTCCTCAGGCACTCCCCAGTTCTGGATGTTTCTAAAAAACTATGGAAACAGCTTGGCATCATGAGATTCAATTTCCTGTCATTTTAAAAAAGAAGACCCAGCTAATTTAAAAGCGAATATTCTGCCGGGGTATGACCTGAAGACTGCGAGGAGGGCTGGGAGGTGCGGTCTGGCCCAGGTCGGGCCATTCTCCCCCGCCACACGCTCCCTCCCTCACTGGGTAGGTGTGTGGACGGGCGGGCCCTGGGCAGCCAGGGTCCTGGGCCCTCCGCCCTCCTTGTCCATTTGCTGAATCCCTTCTCCAGACGCTGGTC
This sequence comes from Panthera uncia, assembly GCF_023721935.1. Taxonomy (NCBI): domain Eukaryota; kingdom Metazoa; phylum Chordata; class Mammalia; order Carnivora; family Felidae; genus Panthera; species Panthera uncia. The sequence continues at coordinate 131,921,678 of NC_064809.1, read as the reverse complement.
TGGTGTCCCCTGACGCTTTCTAGAATCGTTATTTATTACCTCATTTATTCAACATTCACCGGGTGCTTGCGCTGTGCCCGGCTCGGCGCTGGGCTTGGAGGTACAGATTGATTTAAGGGGGTACAGGCAGGAGCCCCCACTCTTCCCCAGAGGGCAGGGCCCCCTGCTGCCCCACAGCCTCTCAGCGCGGCCTCCCGGGTGCCGGCCCTGTAGGCTTCTCTTGTCTCCTGGGCATCGCGGGCTCCTGGCTTTGGGAAGCAGCTGGGCCAGGTGCGGGCCGCCCACCCGCCCCAGGAGACATCGCTGCCTGGGATTTGAGCTCCTCCGAGGGCTGGCGTCAGGCCGTGGGGAAATCATTTTCTGACAGTGGCCATCAATTTTGCTGAGAGCCCATCGGCGCTCCAGCAGCCTGTCCCTCGGCGGCGGCAGCTGGTCCATGTCAAGCCCCTCCGTGTCCTGATGACAGAAACGATTCGCGTTAGGTATCTGCCCCAGAGCATTCGTCCAGAAGAGATGGGTCCCGGCCGGTTCCGGATACGCACTGCGTCACCTCCAAGTTTATCTTTAGGTCCGTGGGTCAGCGGAGGTGTCTACTCATTGGGGTGACCACACGGAGCCCTTGGATGGGGCAGCACCAGCGGGAGCCTAGGACCCTTCACGGAGCATCCCTGCTGTCCCCGTGTCCATTTGTCACAAGCAGTGTTCTAGGTACAGAGGTTACAGCATTGAACACAGCAGACAGAGCCCCTGCCATTGCCCTGAGAGGAAAAAGACAGGAAGGAGACTGCCTTGTATAAGACTTGGGGAAAAGCATCCTAGGCAGAGGGAACAGCCCCGTGCAAGACTGCTGAGGTGAGAGTAAGCTTGCTGTGTTCACGCACAGGGTTCTATTTAAACTGGAGGTGGGGTGCCTGGGTGGCTCAGTTGGTTAAACGTCCACCTTCGGCTCAGGTCGGCTCTCGGGTTCTTGCGGCTTGTGGGTTCGAGCCCCGCGTCGGGCTCTGTGCCGACAGCTCGGAGCCTGGAGCCTGCTTCGGATTCTGTGTCTCCCTCTCTCTCTGCCCCTCCGCTGCTCACACTCTTGTCTCTTTCTGTCTCTCAAAAATAAATAACCCTTAAAAAAATTTTTTTTTAACTGCAGTCCATCTTGGTTAATTGGGAGTTATCCAGGATTAGAGCCAGGGTCCTAACAGCGCTGGAGGCATCTAGAGGAAGCAAGGTGAATTCTGGCAGATGACCGAGGAAACCCCTGGAGGAGGTAGTGGGTGTAAGGCGTGAAGGTGAAACAGGGTTTTGCCTGGGAGAGTTAGATACGGGGAGGAGCCTTCCGGGAGGCAGGCGCAGTGTGAATGAGGTGTGCAGGGGTGAGACGGGGGTGTGCCGGGCCGGGGAGTCCCGCCCACATCCCAGAAGCCGCCTACTAAGTGCCGGGCGCTGAAGAGACTCTGGGTGTAACGACTCACAGGTGGGCATTATCACCTGCACTTCCAGGGGGGGAAGCTGAGGCCCAGACGAGTGGAGAGGCTTGTTCAGGGGTCACGTGCGGTGTGAGCCAGGCAGGGGAGCCTGCGCTGGGAAGGTGGCCGGCACCTGGTTGTCCTGATCACCACCGGTCTGAGGGTGATGAACCGCCCCCGGCCCCCCAGCCGGCAGCCCAGGAATCCAGCTGTCCTCCTTCCCTTGAGCTCTGTGGATGTGGGCCGGAGGCCTGGGCGTCCGGCATGCAGGGTGTGGGGCATGGTGAGGTGGGAGGCCAGGGGCTGGGCACCCCACCCCCTCACCTGATGCTCAGACCCCGGGGAGGGGAGGGCGACTCTCCGCGAGTTTCCACGGACCTGCCACCTCCCCGGTTCTTCGTGGCAGAGGTGACCATTCGCTTCTCTCAGATGAGGTGCCCACGGTTTCAGAGCAGGGGCCGAAGGTGACTGGGGCCTCACAGCAATTGGGTGACGAGGCCCAGGGCAGCTGTTGGTCTTTCTGTCCCCACAGGACACACATCCACAGGGCAATGAACAGTAAAGGATGCTGGTGGCTGTGAACATGGGCCCTCGCTTTAGGCTTTGGTCGTGGCGATTTTTTTTATCAGGGCAGGGAGTGTGAATTCCAGAATTGAAGCTGTTTCACTGCTCCCTTCACGGAGTCTTCTAGGCCTGGGGTCCCACCTGGCATGGCTTTGTCAGTCCTCATTAAAGATGTCGAGTCCACGCAGGGAACCCATCCCATCCACTGTGCCCATGGAGATCCCCTTCCCAGGAGAGACTGGGCTGGGCCACGGCTGTGCATGCTGTCCTGGTGCCACGTAGGTGGCCTACTGAGCACTGGGAAGCAGCCAGTGGTCGAGTCCTTGGTGCTGTAATCCTCAGTTCTTGGTCATGCATTCATTCTTGATGGGCACCTCCTAGGCATCGGAGATTGGTGTTTTCTCTGGTCCCTGGTATAATGCCGGCCGTGTAATGCATACCCTGCAAATACTGCACGTCTCTGCAGGGTGATTTCAGAACTCTAGGAAGGACTTTCCTCTATCCTCAGTGTTTTTTCCCTGCCTTGCCTCTTGGCAGAAATTTTACCATTAGGGATTCATTGCTTTTGCATAACTATTGTCCTGTCCAGGTTCCTCTTCTAAGATGCAAACCCCTAGAATCTCATACCATCTCCAGGAAGTCTCAGTTTCTGGACTGGAGGCTGAGACTGACTGAACAGGGCTTTGGTATAGGTGCTTGCAGGAGAAACGTGGAAAAGTGGCAGGTCCTGTGTGCCCGCAGAGTGCCTGGGATTACAGTATTCTTAGACCGACTGACGCACAGCCCTGGGCTGAAGGTATTTTTATTTGTTTCACAAGGAAGGGGACTGAGGCCTCAGCAGGTTCCCCAGCTGGGAGGAGATGGGGCCAGGACTGGCGTCTGTGTGGCTCCCATCCAGGCCCTTTGACCGCACCTCACTTCTGTCCAGCACGTGGTTGTGTGACACTGGTGTGGCCCCCACAGGACACCAAGGACAGCTCCTCGGGGTCACAGCTGCTAAAAAGGAGGGCTCGGTCCTCACCGCCTTCTGCACTTGACGAAAGGCAGTCAACGCCAGAATCTGGTTGGGGCCTTGCCATTGCCCTCTCGGGCAGAAAGGCCCTCCTGTCTTCTGATGAGGAAACTGAGGCACAAAGAGGCCTCACTCATGGCCTTCCAGCGAGAATGCATTGGGGCCAGAGCAGCCGCTGGTAAGGCTCACCGCCCAGTGCATCCCTTCCCTGCCCCCGGCGTGTGGAGTGAGGGGCTTGGGCCTGGTCTTGGCACCAGCAGATGAAGCATTCAGGCAGCCCCTCTTCTGCATCTCTGATCGCGTGTCCAGCCGCAGGCCCTGCTGGGACCCCCACCTGGGGCCTCCTGCGGACAGGAAATCGGGCCTGGGGCAAACAGCACGTGAGCAGCAGTGTGGTGGCCTGCCCCCCTACCCCACCCCTTCCTGCCCTTACGTGTCTGTCTTCCCGAGAAGAGCGATCCCTGGACGCTGCTGCGGCCGGCCCTTGCCCAGCTGTGCAGCTCCGAACTGTCCACCCCCCCCCCCCCCCCCCCCCCGCCCCGGACGGTATTTTCTCGGGTATTGATGGGCCAGACCCAAGATGCAGCCAGAAGCTGAGCTGAACTCAAGACGGATGGGGCGCCCACCTCATCCATCTGCCTGTGGCCGCTCTGCTGGGGAGGAGGGCGGGCAGGGGGGCACCCGGCACGTGGGCGGGGCTGTGCAGGGGTCCCGGCCTCTCCGGGCCGCCAGTGTGGTCTTTTGCAACCACAAATCTACCCGTTGGGGCTGACTCATTGCTCTCTGTCCAAGAATTTGCAGGGTAACTAACCAGGACCCGGCAACCTTCTCAGGCTCCTACCTGGCTCCCCATTGCCTAGAGGATGAAACCAAACTGCTCCCCACGGTCCACACGCCCTGCCCCTCTGCACCGCGTTGCCACACCAGTTCCCCCCCCCCGCCCCCCCCCCCCCCCCCCCCCACCGCCATCCCGTTCTGGCCACAGGCTGCCACCTCCTCCCACAGGCCACACACTGCATCCCACTCGGGGCTCTGCCCATGCTGTTCACTCTGCCTGGAATGTTCTCTTCATGCTCCGTCCCCTCCTCTCTCTGCTCACGCCTTGTTGTTAAGATCTGTCTGAAACACCGCTTCCCCAGAGCTCCCACACGCACCGGGCTGGCTTCCTGTTATCGTGGAACGTCTCATGGCACCACTTACCTCTCCTGCTGAACCCTCCAGACGGCTGGACTCGATGAATTATTTATGAGATTTTCTGTCACTCTCCGTCTCCCTCGCTGGAACATCGGCTCTGTGACCCCATGATGTTGTTTCCCACCGTATCCCCAGGACTGGGACATAGTAGGCCCTCAGGAAATGTTGGGGGAGTCAGTATCATGTGACTGTCGTTGCCCTAACGAAAAGGTTTTCGCTTCCTGCTCCTGCCCCGGCGGCCCTGCCCAGGGTATCTCCCCGCCTTCTGCCAGTCCCCGCCTCATCTCTGCTCACCCACATCTGACCATGGATGAAGTCCAAATGCCTCAGGGTGGTTCTGAGGCCTGCAGGGTCCCGCTGAGAGAATTCCCTCTGCCTGGAGTTCCCTCCTTGTCTGTTCTCTTTACTTGGTCAACTCCTACGCACCCTTCAAAACCTCAATAAGTACGGCCTTCTCTATGAAGCCTTCCTGGCTGTGCCACACCGAGGGGTTCTGCCCTCTGCTGGTCACCCATCAGCTGCCGGGCACCAGGCCCCGGGCAGGACACTGGGGAGACAGGGCAGGGAGGGGTGGGGAGTAGGAGTAGGGTGGAGTCAGCCCTATGGACGGCAACCTCGAAGCATCCAGATAGTGATGATGGAGACGAGAGCCAAGCACTGTCCCCAGCAGTCTTCTTACATTTTTCTTAAAACCTTAAAGGGGTCACCTGGGTGGCTCAGTCCGTTAAGCGGCCGACTTCGGCTCAGGTCATGATCTCGCAGTTCCTGAGTTCGAGCCCCACGTCGGGCTCCGTGCTGACGGCCCCGAGCCTGCAGCCTGCTTCAGATTCTGTGTCTCCCTCTGTCTCTGCCCCTCCCCTGCTGGCGTGCTCACTCTCTCTCTCTCTCTCAAGAATAAATAAACATACAAAAAACAAAAAACCTCACACTGCGAGGTGCTGGCGTGGCCCAGCTTCACGGATGAGGACAGCAGGGTTCAAGTGGCATGGCTTGCCGCTAGTTCGTGGAAAGCTGGACTTGAACTCCAGCTGCATTCCGTGCTGCTTGCTTCTCTGCAGCCAGTGAGGGGCTGTAAGAGTATGGTGGAGTCCCCCGCGCTGCCGTGTCTGTGGGGCAGGAGTTGAAGTTCACGGAGGAAAAAGATGACACTGGAAGGAAGCATACACGGCCTTTCAGGCCAAGAGGGGGCCGGGAGGGCACTGCTTACTCTGAGGACTGTGTGGGCACAGGGCTGGAGGAGCGGGGGGCTGGGGGTAGTGTGGGGGCACGCAGGTGTGGAGGGGCGGGGAGCTCTTACGTGTGGGGAGGCCCAGGACCCGGGTGCCTGCCGGGGGCCTGGGTGATGGATGGAGGCTCTTGGCATGTGGTCTGTTCCTGTGGTCCTGGCATGCGGCCACTGCGGGCTCTGGTTTCTGGCGGCTTCCAGGCTCCGTGGTCCCTGCTTGTCCCTGTTTGTAGTTTCTGCTTGTCCAGCCTCCGCTCTGTTTCTTCCCGGCTGACAAGGTGGGCGGGGGTCCCCGGGGAGTGTTGTGGTGTATACATCCTTCGGGAAGAACGTGAGAAGCAGTCCAGTGACTGTCACATGGGGTGGGCGGGGTCCCTCTGTTCCTGTCTTCTCGTTTCCAGAAGAGATGTGCCACCTGCCCCTCCCAGTGCCGTCTGGGGTCACTTCTCTGAGGCCCATGGTCCCTGCTTTTCACGTGGCCTCCCAGGCGGGTGGTCTGGGCCGGCCAGCCCCTCCAATGTGTCCCACCAGCCCTCCACACCAGGCTGGAGGCACTGACGTCCACCCTGCGTGCTCAGTGGACAGCCCCGGCCCATTCTGTCCCCACCGCTGCCCAGCAAGGCAGGTGTCCCTCCCCATTTCACAGGGAGGGAAACTGAGCCTCAGAGAGATTAAATAACCGCTTGTGATTACCCAGCCCGTGAGATGGAACCAGGATTTGGACCCAGGTCTGGCCGACTCCACAGTCCTGTCCTGCCCTGCCCGGCAGGGATCCCCCTCTCCCGGCCCCTGCCTCATCTCTGCTTGCCAAAATCCAACCTTCAGGGCTCCAGCTGGAAAGACCAGACTCAGTTCTGGCCCATGGCAGAGGCTAGTGCTCCCTCCTTTCCCTCCTTCCCAGATACCTTGTGCCCACCCCCTACCTTAGCCACCCTTCTTGGCACTGGTGACCCTACATAAGGTCCATGCTCTGGAGCTGGATTTCATGGCTTCACCCTTAACCAGCTTTGGGACCTCTAATTAGCTATCTTAATCTCAGTTTCTTCATCTGTAAAATGGGAGGTGGGGGTGACATCGGTGCCTGCCCCCTGGATTGTTGGTAGGATTGAGTCCCTGAGTGCAAAGTGCTGGGAATGGTACCTGGCACATAGTAGGCCCTCTATCCATATCCCATGTTTTGATGGGCCCCCTCCTCCAGGAAACACCCCCAGACCCTCCAGGCTGGTGAGCGTCTCCTTCCTCCGAGCTCCCACTCACCTGCTTTGTGTCCCAGTGGTGAGGTCTGAGGGTCAGGCGGGTCCCTTGCCTGACTGTAAGCACCTTGGGGGCTGGGGCTGCTCCCCCCCCCATTGCCCCGTCACCCCACCCCAGCTACCAGACCAGGGCTCTGCACATAATAGACACTTAATACATGTTTATGGAATTGAATTAACGATAAAACGAGATAATGGCCTGGAAGGAGCCTGAGTTGTTAGGAGGGAATGCACAGCGTAAAAACCAGGCATATTTTTTTAAGCAGATTAATCTGGTCTTAACTCATTCTAATAGCCTGCGCCCCTATTGGCCAAGGCCATTATAATAATATACGGCCAGGGCCGTGGAGCGGGAGATAGCAGTGCCTCAAAGTTTGCCTTCCAGAGGATACCACAGCAGGCTGCCTCCCGACTCTCCACGCCGGAGCCGAGGGAGGGTAAGGACTTACCTGGGGTCACTCAGTAGGAGAACTGAGAAAGAAGAGACTGAGGCTCAGAGAGGTCATGGGGCTTACCCTAAGATGCACAGCTAAAGGAGAAGGAGCTGGCCTTCCTCCCAGGTGATTGCGTTCCATTCGTCTTTGATCTTGGTGCCAGGACCAGAGCTTCCAGATTCTCATCCCAGAGAGCTTTTCGCTCAGCTCCTCACTCCTGTGAATCAACATCCTCGCAGTTGGGAAGTCAAGTTTAAGGCCTCAGAATACATAAACCCGAGAGGAAGCTGGTATCAGCCATTCACACCTTAGTCTGAATTCACTTCCTGGTGAGGGCTCAGATCTGAAGGAGCGAGAGATCTATGGGCTATTGGGAGAGAGAAATGGTCCAGCTCCTGTCAGATTAGGTGGGGCAGTGGGACCCAGAGCAGTGGCTCCAAAGTCACCCTTCCCGGCTGTCTACTGCCCTATCCCTGAGTACAGATGACTGTCTGGGAGTCTGGGAACTTGGCTTGATTTCAGAAGGAGAGGCTTGGGGTGGTGACCAGTGCCTTTCTTCATAGTCCAGCAGGGAGTGACCGTGCCGCTGGTCATGTGCAAGTCCTAGCTACTGCAGTGGATGTCCTGTGCGACTGTCTTCCCTCTGCTCATCTCAGGAGCAACCTGTGCTGTCACCAGAGCCCCATTGTTGTCACCAAACGGCTTGGCACCCAGCTCTTGCTCCCCCTCATCAGCAGCTTTGGACAAGTGTTGCTCCCTGAGCCTCCATTTCCTGGTCTGTGAAATGGGCTAGTGGTCCTATCCCAGTGGCTTTGAAGAGTCACTAGGTGAATGAATCTCGGGGGCACCCAGCACAGCCGAGGAATGAGTGAAGCCCCGTATGTGCCATTTCCCCAGTTCTCCCACCAGCCTGCGGAGAGCCCAGCACCTGGGGTGGGGGTGGGGGTGCCTTGTGCCCTTTAATCCACGGGGCTGCACAGGTTACGGCAGGGCCGGGGCCACCGACTGACTGCCTGATGATAAAAAGCGCTGGAGGGGAGAGGAAGTTTCTTTTTGGCTGGAGGCTTCCCCAGTTCTGCTGAGTCCCCTAGCTGTCTCCACCCCCCGCCCCCCACCCCAGTGGCTTCCCACCTGTCTCTTTCTAGCGGGCAGAAGGTCCTCAGCTGCTGGCCCAGCCTGGCAGGGTGGCTGCAGCCTTAATCAGCCAGCGCACCGCTTTCCTTGGAAGGAGAGATTGCAGGTGGCAACTCGTAATTTCCCAGGCTTCTCCCTTTCATTAATTTCTCTCCGCAAAATGGAGGCTTTTCTGCTGAGCCGGGGAATCGGCAGCCGCGCTCTCAGCTCGAGGTGGGGGGGCGGCCGTGGGGGCTGCTCTGCTCGCACTGTTTGCTGTGCCCCCTCGCAGAGGCCAGAGGTTCCTTCTACGCTCAAATTGGCTTGCCGGGGCACACCAGGTCTGGAAAAATTGCTTGGCTCGTCCCGTGCCTGCTGCTCCGTCCCTGGTGGCGAAGGGAGGTGGGGGCGGGGGTCAACCTTCAGTGGACAGTGAAGGGGGCAGAAGTCTGTGAGCTCCCCCGGGGCACCCCTGTCTCTGCGTCTGATTCCTGATGGAATGAGCACGGGGCTGCCAGTGCCTTGAGCATCCCTCCCGAGGGGTTTTTCCTGCCTTCCAGAGTCGAGTGCCTCGGAAGTCCCCGCTCAGGAGTGGGCATGATGTAGATGAGGGGCAGACACCGCCCCGGCTTCCGGGGAGCTCCTAGCCGTGGGGAGGCAGAGAGCACAGCAGTGATGACGCCTGGTCAAGGGCCACTGTTGGACAGGCCAAAGGGTATGGAGGCCAGAAGATGGAAGCCTGGCGGGGAGGGGGTCCAGGGTCTGGAAGGACAGATGCAGGGGTGGGGAGGACGGGAAAGGCATTCCCTGATCCTGGAACGGCATGTGCCAAGGAACAGACCTCATGCATCCATCTATTCGTCCCACAGTTACGGTTAAGCAGTGGTGCGGAGATAACACGGGATCGCAGGGCAAGCCAGGTGTCCACCCAGAGCGGGGAATTTGGTGTCCCCTGGGGACTGGGGGAGACTTGGTTGTTAGGTGTGCAGTTTAGAGAGGCCAGTGGGGCAACCAGTGTGGAGAGTGTTTGGGAAGGGGCATAGGAGGGCCAGGAAGAATGCAGGAAGTTGAGTGGCCGGGATGGCCCCAGGTTGCTGGCCCCAGGTAGCTGACGGTGCCATTTCTTGGGACGGAGGGAAGGAGACACAGGGAGAGGAGTGGTTTTTTGGTGGGGAGGAGGGATATAGTCCTTATGAAAAGGGAGGAGTCAGTCACCAGCTAGTATGAATTAGGGAATTGGGCCAGCTCATTAACTAATTTTCACCTACAGCCGTAGGGGTCCAGGAGGCAGCCCTGAAGGAGCAGGGCTGATGTTTGCCCCAGTTGTTTCACTCTTTGTGCGACTGCATTGGTAGGGGAGGGACCCAGAGAGTGTACAATTCAGATCCTGCTCTCCCTCCCCATTGAGTAACCAGGGAGAAGGGTTGCTGTGTGACCACAGCTCCCCCACGGACTGAGGATCTTCTGTGGGTCTCTGAGCCTCTCTGAACCTGTTTCCTGGTTTGCAGGGAACACAAGCCATGGAGACAGACAGACCTGAGGGCAGGGGTGGGGCTGCCCAGGTGGTAGAACCCAGGGCCAGGGAAGCCAGGGACTCCATTCCTCAGCCTGGAAGAGGGTTCAGTGCCCGTCCCTGCTGTGCAGGGTGTGGCCGTCAGCTTTCCTAGGGGAGACTGACACCTGGTTCATATCCCACTGAGACCACCCTGAGGTGGGGGAGGCCCCCGATGGAAGGCGAGTGCCTCGATCTGGAGCAGTGGGCACTGGGCCGCCCAAACCCGCGGCTGCGCACCGCCTCTGAACTCCCGTGCCCCCTCCCCACCTGCAAACCCAGATCCTCCTGCCCACCTCGAGGGATGGCTGTGACTCCAGTGATCGCCAGAGTGCCTACCTGGCATGCAGCAGGCCTGAAGCTGTGGTGTGCTGACTACAGTCGATACAGATTAAGCCACTCCTATCACTCACCTCCCAGGACTTGCTGTGAAGCCAGGGAGAGTCTCAGAGGGCTGTGTATGGACATCAAGTGCAATGTGAGCCAAGGGGGTGGGGAGTTGGGAGGGCTCTCCTGGGTGGGGCGGGGGTGGACAGGCCAGGTAAGCACCCAGGGACCGGAGTGAGGTGTGTGACTCCCCTCTCTGAGCCCAGGGCTGCCCCCCTCCTGCCAGGCTCCTGACCCAGCCGCCCCAGCACCCACGTGGAAGCCTGGACCCGCCTGCACCCCTGCCCCCAGCCTCCTCCCTTTCCCATCGTCACCACTGTGTTGGACCCTACCTGCCTCTCCCCCAGTCTGCATTCTGGTTACAGACTCTCTGGGCAGGAATCTAGTGCAGCTTTGATCTTTTCGGAGGGAGGACTGGGCAGCTGAGGCCGGGCGGGAGCTGGCTGTATATTTTCTTCTGTAATGGGGTATTAAGTGGACAGCCCAGATGGGGATCTTGGGCGGGAGGGGGTGGGGTGCAGCCTGCTTTGTATCAGCCTGAAATATGGCCCCATCTCTGCCAAACCTCAAAGGACACTACCTTGGGGTTGGCTGGGAACCAGCTTTGATGTTCTTGTAGCAGGGGGACTGGGCAGATCTTCCCTGGCACAGATCTTCCCTGGAATGTGGCCTGCCAGGCCCCTGGGGGAGAGTAGCCCCCTCCTCCCTTCCCTCCCCCTCCTTCCCCCTTTTCCTCTTCCTCCTCCCTCACCCTTGTTCCCCTCTTCCCTCCTCTCCCCCTCTCTTTCCCTTCCCCCTCATATTTCCCTCCCTCCATTCCCCTCCTCTTCCTCCTCCCTTTACCTCCCATCCGCAGCCCACCCCACCCCCCCAGCATCCCTAACGGATCCCCTCAGTGAATGTGTGGAAAGGGCACAGACCACAGAAACCAGGACGCTGATTGCGGGGAGCAGCTGATTAAAGGTGTGGACTGGGGCCACATACCCCGGGATCGAATCCCAGTTCTTGGGCTTATCAGGCAAGTTACTTAAATTCGGTATGCAGCCAAGCCCTCGTCTGGAAAATGGGGATAGGGTAATAGCTGCCTAAGGGGTTGTTGGGAAGGTTAAATGAGTAAATACTGCAAAGTGCTTGGATTTGTGCCCTGCACCGAGCAGGCGGTGTTTGCCAGGATTAGCTGTTTCTGCGTGACCAAGAGTGAGGGGCTGGACCTCTCTGGGCCTCAGTTCCCTCCTGTGTGCGGGGCTTGAGACCCAGGTTAAGCCAGTAGTGGGGGAAGACCACCCAGGTGAGCGGAGCACCGGGTGAACCGGTCATTCCAGAACTGCAGGGTGAGAGGGGTGCCGGGCACACCACAGTTTGAGCATGGAGGCGCTGCGTCCTGGATGAGCCCGCTTGGGGCGGGGCCAGAGGCACGGCCAGTTCCCTTCCTGTCCCTTTCCTTGTCCACCTGCCCCCACCCCGGACATGAGACACCCAGGAATTCTACCAGTCAAAGCCCCGGGAGCGGAGGGCCTGGCTGGCTTTTGCCTCTCACCGGCTAGTGACCTCGGCAAGGCATCTTTCTCTGGTCTTGGTTCTTCATCTATAAAAGGGGGTCACTACTGGCTGGTGGGTGTGGTGGCAGCTCTTTGAGATAGAGGTGGGTCACCTGAGACCACTCACCCCACCTCAAATCCTGCCCCAGATGGAGGTGCAAGTGATGACGCGGGGCCACATGGGTGGTGTCCCCTCGATCCCCCACCCCCACCGTCAGCTGTCCTGTGGGAGCCCCAGCCTCAGTTTCCCCATTTGGAGAATGGGGCTCATGACACCTTACAGCGTTATCGTTGGCACCAAGGCACCTGCTCAGTGAGGGGTACCCCCCAGCTCCCCCAAGGATGGCTCCTTTCCCCCCATACCCTCAGCTGCCCCTCTGATGCCTGCTCCAAGGTCAGGATCAGTGCCATGCTAGGTCCGCTCCAGGGTCCTCTCTAGGCGCCCTGGCAGGTCCTCTGTAGGGGCCCTTCCTCCAGAGGCTCAGGCTGAGGGACTTGCTTGAGGTCTTCGGCTGCATTGGGGGCCCTGGGCCTGGAAAGTTCTTCCTTGACTAGAACTGAAGTCAGCTCGCAGGAACAGCTGCCCGTCTGCTCGGTACCGCTGATAAAAAGAGAGGGGTCCCTTCCCCCACGACTTCAGAGAGCCCAGGCCTGTGCCAGTGCCCCCCCGCCCGGCCCCCACAGCATCAATTCCCTTGTTCCCCCACCCCCACCCCACCCCGTGGCCCGTGTGCAGAGGCTACATCACCTTTCACCCTGGCCTGAGAAGCGCTTTTACACCTTGAGAGAAACCCCACCGCTGCTCGTTGTTGGGCCTGTGCACGTACTGATCCCACGGGTGGCCTTCTGCTTGGAGGCCCAGGACAGCCCCCCCTGTAGTGGGTTCCTCACTCACGGTTCCCATTGGCTCCCCCGCCACCACCTGGGGGCCGCACCGCATCCCTCTGTCTCTCTGTCCGCCTGGGGCAAGGCACAGAGTAAGCGCTCAGTAGATCCCCGAGGTAGTTGAACCAAAGCAGGAAAGAATGAGTGATTTCCAGAGTAGCCCGTCCAGCCCCACACCGCGACCCCAAAGGGGAGATCAAAGCCCACCTCTCTCCTGCTCAGCCACGTCCAGGGGCTCCCCGGTGCCCTTAAGATAAGGGGTCCAAGCTTTTGAGCCTGCGAGTCTCCCCGCATTCACGCCTCACCCAGCCTCACCCCTGGCCCCCAGCAGCCCTTTATACTGATCCCTGGCAAGCACAGATGCTGTGCGTCTAGCCCAGAGTCCTCTGTGCCTGGCCCTGGTACCTTCCTTTGGGGGAACGTTCTGTCACCACCTCGCTGGGGCAGCTGCTGCCTCCTTGGAGCTCCTGTGTCTCTGCCCCCATCACGGTCCAGCCCCTGTTCCCTGTCCTGGCCTTGCTTGTGGGTGGGGCCAAGGTTGCTCCAGGGCCTGGTGGGAGTGGACAATAGAGTGGTTGAGCGAATACCTGACTGTGACAGGGCATCATGGTGGCGTGCTGGGGCCTGCGGGCGCGGAGGACTTGGCAGGATGGGTCAGGACAGAAGTAGCAGCATTCTGAGACACCCCCCCTGCCCCGCCCCCTCGCCAGGAACCCTTTCTTTCATCAGTCAACGGCTTGCCCGCCCCTTGGGCTCCTGACCCTTGGGCTGGCCTGTCTGCCTGACCCTGAGGTTCCAGCCTGCGAGTCCTGAGATCCCCAATTTCTAGCCCCTGCCCCTGAGTGCCCACCAGGTGACCTTGAGCAAGCCCCGTTCTCTCCCTGGGCGCCAGTTTCCCCAGTTTCCCTTGTGGGACAAGTGGGTTGGAGTCCATCAGAAGTGACAGACCAAGGTCCTAGACGCAAATCAGGACGTTCTCTGTTTGGCCCATGTGGTGTTTTTTCCTTTCCTTTCTTTTTTTCTTTCTTTCTTTCTTTCTTTCTTTCTTTCTTTCTTTTTTTTTTTTTTTTCCACTTGAGCTAGTATTGAAAAGGGGAAGCTTTCACAAAAAATCCAGATTTCCAGCTTCTCTTGATAATGGGGCTGGCCTTGCCCAAGCCTCCCACCAGTGGGCTCCAAGTAGCTGGGTGGTCCTCACTCTTGGCCACCTGCCCAGTCGCTGACCAGAGGCCCCTTCTGCCCTGACACTCTCCTTGGAGGGAAAGGTTTCAAAACCTGCCTGGAGATAAAGCTCTCTGACTGCACCCCCCAACCCCCAATATTCCAGGCAATCTGCCTCGTTTTAAAATTCCTTCAGCAGCCCCAGGCCCAGCGGCTTCTCCCAACGAAGGAATGAGAGCGACGAGGCCGCAAGCACGTGACTGTGCTCTGCGGCTGGGAAGGCTTTGATGTTGCGGGAGATTTCAGACCGCCCTTCTGCCCCTCCCCACTCTGGTCCCTCCCGTCCCCTCTCCCCCTCCTCGTTCTGTCCCCCTCCCCTCCCTTCTTTCCCCTTCATTCCCTCTCCCTTCCTCTCCCCCTCTACTTTTCCCTCTCACCCCTTTCCCTCTTCTCCCCTCCCCCCTCCTCCCTTCCACTTCCTCCTCCCCCCTGTCTCCCCTCCCCTCTTCTCCTCTCCTCCCGCCTCCCCCTTCCCCTCCACTTCCTCTCCTGTGCTATTCTCTCTTCCTCCTCCTCCTCCTCCTCCTCCTCCTCCTCCTCCTTCTCCTCCTCCTCCTTCTCCTCCAGGGTACCTGCTGATTGCCCTCCGCTCTGGGTTTTACACACCTGGCCGGGTCAGCCCAGGGCGGTTGAAGTTTGGGGGAGAGGGCTGCTGTGCGGGGAACGGGGTGGGGGGTGGCGAGTTGCTGGCTGGAGAGAGAGAGGAAGAGTCACCCACCACCGGGCTGCATCCACTGTGGAGGAGGGACAGGCCTCTACCCCCTGCCCCAGTCCTCTGATGATCCTGGATGATGCGCCACGGTCAGCCTCTTTTATTCATGAGGTCTTGAGGCCAAGGCTGCCTGGTTCAGGGCTGTAGCCCTTTTGTCCTGGGGGGAAACTGAGGTCTGGGGCATTGGAGGTCCCCTGGCAGGAGGGAGTGGGGGCGGGAGGGTCAGGAATGTAGGAATGGGTAGTGCCAGTGGGTGGCTGGTGTGTAAGAGGCAAGTGGAGAAAGGCCTTGGCCCCGACCCCCAGTGGGACCCTCCCTCCCTCACCTGCTGCTGCTGCTGCCTGCTCTCTCCTGCCCTGTAAATGTTCCCTGGGATCTCTAGTTTGTGGCCCTGGGAGCCCTTGCTGTCTGTCCACCAGCCTTTCCTGTCCGTCTCTAGCTTTCTGAAAGCCGAATCTGCAGGGCTTGTGTCGGATTTCTCTGGCCAGCCCCCACTTTCCTCCGCACCCACAGAGGGCAGGCCGTGGGTATGGGAAGCGATTCCCTGCCGCGTGCAATTCACGGCCCAGGGTGCTGGTCCACAATCAGGTCGAGAACACAGTAATCGGGGCCATGGGGATGGAGTGCAAGGTGTGGGGCTGGCAGGTTCCGAACTCCCTGAGGGGGGCGATCTGTGCTTTGTGGGGAGAGTCCCCCCACCCCCACCTGGCCCCTAGGCCCCTGTCCCTGCTCTACTTTTGGTGCTTAAAAAAAAACCTGGCAGGCTTGTTCATGAAAGGCGAGCGGAGACAGCAGCAATTAGGGCAAAGCTGTAATTGTGCCCGCAGGCTGGTAGTCCTACTGGGTGCCCAGCCCTTCCTAGGGGCAGGGAGGGTCTGCCCTGTCCTGCTCCATGACTGGCAGAGGCGGAGTCCAGGTTCAGAGAGGTGCCGAGACTCACACGGTCAGACAGCTGGGCCGGAGCCCAGACTGCTCTGCGGCCCCCACCCCACTCTGCTCAGGGCACCATCTGCTGGCTGGGTGTCTGGGCAGGAGGGCACGGGGCAGACAGACTTCAGCGATGCCAGGAGGGCTTTGGCAGTTTCTTGCCAGCCTTCCCATTGTGGAATACCAGGAGCACCCACTCCTGGCATCTGGCCGCTTTCCCTCCTCGAAGCCCCAGTCAGTGATGCTCAGGCTGCTTCCCATCTCTCTGGCTGCCTTCTCAGCAGCTGCCCTCATGTGCCGTGCTCACAGGGTGCCCCGCCCGTCGGGGTGACTGCCAGTGTGCCGGCTCGCTGGTCTGCCCTCTCTCTAGAAGACCTCCCAAACCTGTCTGCCCTCCACCCTCCCTTGCACTCCTCTGCTGCTCTGGGAGCTCAGAGTGGCTCTGAACCCGAGGGCTTGGCCCTCCCCCGGATAAAGAAATCTGGTAATAGGAGTGCTGGGGGCCTCAGGACCCCCCTGTCTGCATCCTAATGACCTGTGCCACCTCGGGTAAGTCGCTGTCCCTGTCTGGGCATACGGAAAATAGGGTCAGCGGCAATACGGATGGCGGTGCCTTCTCTCCCATCGGGCTTGTTTTGAGTTGAAAGGAAAGAGGTAAAAATAAACAGTACTTTGTGCAGATGTGAGCAGCTGGGCTGAGTGGTTGTCTTTGCACCCTGGCACATGCTCACCAATGCTCCCTCTGTGCAGGGGCCAGTGACCCCAGTCTTTTCTATGAGACCTTGAATCAAAAACAGCGGGCCCTTTCCAGCAAGCCCCCGCCGATAGGGGGCTGCAGAACCCAAGCCTTTCCGTGGACTGAGGGGCAAGAGAGATCCATACCAGAGACGGGTCTACACACATTTGTCTGGCCGAGGCCCATGATTCTCTGGCCAGTCCTCTCTGAGTCTGCCTTGTCTAGGAGTCGGGAGCGGTGGTACAAAGGGGCACTTCCTGGGTCTGAGCCTCAAGGCCCTGTATCATGGGCTTTCAGTTAGCCTTAGGAACCGCCCCTCCCCAGTGCCCCTCGCCCAGCTATGCCCATGGAGGGTGCCCAGAAAGCTGTGGGGGCAGGGGGGGCCGGCACAGGCTGGCAGAGGCTCCGATGAGATGGGCCTTTTCGTCCTCATCACTCCCGAAGCCCAGTGAATCCGACCAACCACTAGCCATATTTAGGGAACATGTCCTTTGCTCAGGCCTGTTTTTTTGTCTTTAGCCCCTGGTCAGCTTTGCAGTGTGACCCTCTGACAAGTGCCCATTTGACAGACGGGTGACCTCTTGGCCCAAGGCCATCCAGTGTGAGCACCTAGGCCTGCCTGAGCCAGTGGAGCCGAGAGGTTGGAATATAGGTTCTGGAGCCTGAGTTCAAAATCTGAGTCCCCCCCCCCCCCATCTCTCCCCACCCCGCCCCGCTTGCTGTGTGGTTCGGAGTGAGTTACTGCACCTCTCTGAGCTCAGCTGCCAGTCTGTGGAGGAGGGATAAAAACAGCATCTCCCTTTGGGAGGAGTCAGTGCAGCAGCACTAAAAACACCTGGCACAGAAGAAGTGCTTGCTAAATGTCAGCCGTAGTCGTTGCTGTTTTTATTATTATTTGACTTGAAAATTCCCCTGCTCCACGTGCTGTTTCCACTATAGTGAAAAGCTGAGCTGAATAAATGGGGACGAAGCCTCCTGGGCACCCCCCCCCCCGGTGAGATTATGTCCCTGAGCCCTGTTTGGGACCGGCGCCCGTAGGGTCCCCTTAGAGGTGTGGCAGTGAGAAGCTTGGCCCTGTCCTGGTGGCCTGGCCAGGGCCCCGTTCAGGGGCGGGGGTCTCTGCCCCGCCTGGCCCGCCTCCCGGCTGACAGCTCGGGCACTGTGAGCTGGCTGACAGCCACGCTGCCTCCTCTCCCGGCTGGCTGGCATCCCGGGCCCGATGCCAGGGGGCCGGCTGGTGGGCAGCAGCTCGAACACCGCAGGGCTGCGATCCCAGCCAGGAGGCTCCAGGCGGGGCTGGCTGTTGGGGCCTCCAGCCGCCCCACGCGGCCCTCGGGAGCCAGGCACAGCTGTGCTGGCTCTCAGTACCACCCCCACCCCCTCCCCAGGCGCCTCTGCAGAGCTGGGAAGAGCAGATTCGCAGAAGCAGCAGCGAAAAGAGCAGAGCACAGCCGGGGCAGCAGGTCCACAGGAGGCTGAGCCTCCCGCAGCTTCCATTTCCTCATCTAGAAAATGGAGCCAGGTGCACCTCCCTGGCCGGTTGCGCAGGGTCAGACATTTAGCCGGCGCTCACTGAGTATCCGTGTGTCCGGGGCTTGTGCTGGGGGAGGATGCTGGGGACACACCGGGCGCTGTGCTAAGTCCCCCACAAATAGGGGGTTTACCCCCATTTTATAGGTGAAGAAACAGGTTCACAGAAGCCCATACAGCTGGGAAGTGACTGAGGCAGGATTTGAACCCCAGCAGGCTGCTGCCTTCGGTGTCCACACCTCAGTGACGCCTAGGGTCCGAGTGTTGAGGGCAACCTGTACCGTTTGGGGAGCACGTCAGTCTGTCTGGGGCACGGGAAGGCTGCCCCGAGGAGGGGATGGTTGTGTGGGGTGGGACCAAAGGCTGCACGGCGTTTCTGCTGGTGGGCACTTGGCCTTTGACGGAGAAGGCCCTGGTAAGGAGGCAGTTCAAGGAAAGCTTCTCTAGGGAGGTGTGCTGTTTGCGCTGTGACCTCAATGACATGGGCCAGCCCAGATGTGCTGGAGTAAGAGCATCCCAGGGAGAGGGAACAGCCAGGGCCAGGGCAAAGGTCCTGAGGCAGGAAGAGGCAAGACAAGCTGGATGGGGCAGAAGGCAGGCCCCTGGATGGGACTGCGGGATGGGTGGGGCTGAGGAGGGCAGGGCCAGCTCACAGAGGGTGGGGAGGAGTTTGGGGGTCGTTCCGGGAGGGAGGCACTTCAGGTGTTACTGCCTTTTCCCTCAGTCGGAGAGGAAGTGTCTGCGAGGGAGTTAGGAGGCTTGGCTAGGTCACCAGACCTCCCCTGCAGTCGCTTCCCCTCCCTCGTCATTTCCCTTGGTGGTAGTGGGGATTCCTCACGGGGGTCTCTGAGCCCCCTGGCCCTGTGACTGTCCGTGTTCCAGTTCCAGGCAGGACCTAGCCAGGCTGCTCCTGCCTTTAGGCGATTGGTTCTCCCTGGGCAACCTCTATCCAGCCAGCTGCTGGCTGTGCTGTCTGCCTCCCCAGCCCAGTGCATCTCACTGCACACCATGAGACCCCCTTCCTGAGGGCCATCCCTGTGCTCTCAGACCCTCCATTCAACCACATCCCTGGTTCATATTTCCTGCTGCAGACAGCCAGGCACTCTGCCTGACGCCAAGTGTAACTGGACAATCTGGGCTTGGCTGTGTAACCACAGCATGTCACTGCCCCCCCCCCGCCCCCACCCGCCAGCCTCATTGTCCTCATCTGTACAGTGGGGATATCAGTTTCTGCCTTGGGATTGGTCAAATGAGGGCTCAAATGAGGGAATCTCTGTCAGGTTCCTGCTGGGAACCTAGCCTGGCCTCCATCAGTGGCCGCTGTTGCAAATATGAATCCTAAATCCTTGTGACCGCCAGGCCCAGCACCCTGGACAGCAGCGGCCTGGCCGTGCCCTCTTCCCGAGTCGGAAGGGACGCCCGCCCACTGCCCTACCTCTGCCTTGCCGACCTCCATCAGCCTCCCCTGGCCTCCCTCCTGCTCCTGGAGTCTTTAGTCTTCAGCTCAGTCTGGTAATTAAAAACCTTCAAGGGGGACTTTATTGAGTTAGCATTAGTTATTTTGTCAGGCTGGGAGAGCGAGAGAATTATCTGTCCTCCGGGAGAGGGGGGCTGGGGCGGGGGCCGTGGGCTGAGATTGGCAGGTGCCTGCACAGCATTTGTGCTCCATTGACGCACTGCACTGCAGGAGGCTGGCGGGACGCTGGCAGGGGGTGGTTCCCCACCAGGAGGCTCATCCTCAGAGGATGTTCCCACTTCCCAGCCCCTTCCTGGGGCTGATGGGCTGATGGGCTCCTGGCTTTCAAAACAAGCCCCTGCCAGAGCCCAAGATGGCTGCAGGCTCCGGGAGGCTGGGGGTGAGGGGCTCTCTTCTTCCCGAGCTGGGGTGTGGGGCCAGGCTAAGCCCTGGGGTTGGGCTGGTTCACGGTGCCCAGGCCTCCTCCCTGCCCACCCCTTTCAAAGCCCAAACATACCTACTTACAGAGTCAGGCAGGACACCTGGGACATGGGGCTCTATGACCTTGGGCAAGACCCCTCATCTGCCTGCTTTCAGATCCTCACCTGTAAAATTAGAATATAGTCCTTCCCTCTCCAGGCGGTCGTGAGCAATAAAGGAGGTAAATGTGAATTCTCTTGTCCGGGAGAAGACCTGGTTTTATATCCCTGGGTCTTTTTTAAAAGCCCAGCCCTGTGGAAGGAGCCGTTTACCCCTTCTGTTTGTCCCTCACCTGGAGACCACTATCAGAGTCTTTGCGGTAACCTTGCAAGATAGGCGTGGCCAGTCCCTGTCTCAGATGAGCAAACTGAAGCTTGGAGAGGGAGTGGTTTGCTCAGAGTCCCAGCAAGGAGTGGGGAGGTTGGGCCCAGATCAGGGTCTTTCCCCTGCTGGAGGAGCTGGGAGCCAACACTGGCAACTATTGAATCTCTCGGAGGGAGGTGCCCAGGAAGGACACTTGTCAGCCTCCTTCAGGGACGTGGGCCTGACCAGGAGGCTTCCTGTGGGGGAACAGGCCTTTGGTTCATCCATGCTTCATGCTCTGCCCCCTGCCTTGCTCCAGAAGGGAGTCTAGGAAGAGCCCAAGGGCCTGACTGCCTGGTCCATCAGCCCTGCCTACAAGGCTTAGCAGCCGAGACCCAGACCCTGCCACTCCTGGGCAGGTGGTGCTGAATGGGAGGGAGTGTGGGGTCTGGAGCCTCAGGACACAGCAAGCACCTCTGTGCTACCACGATCAGACCAGTTGTCATTTAGGAGGACTTTCCTGGGACCGGGCCTGCACTGGCACTGGCCACAGGCATAGGACTGGCCTGGAATGGGGCTGGTTGGCGGGAGAGGGTGGTGGAGAGTTGTGCCTCCCTGAGACACGGGGCCCTGTGTCTCATGTGCGTGGCCCTTTACAGCTGACGCAGGCCTTCTTAGCCTCTAGGTTCCTCTCTTCCAGGAAGCCTTCTGGGACTTTCCCAGGCTGGCTTGATGCCCACTCTGTTGGGGTCTCAAGACCCACCGTGGTCAGTTGACCTGCTGGGATGTTATCTCCTGAGGGCAGATTTGGGGCCCTGGCTTGTCCCCTGGTCTCTCGGTATCTGCTGGCTCCCGACCGAGTCCCGGTTCTTGGGATTTCTCATCCGTAAATTGAGGCTAAGGCATGGACCCCATGGTGCTTGAGGACTGTGAGAGGAAGAGGAGGGCAAGACGGCCTCCTTTTTACTACATTTTTCCTGGCCCCTGTGCACATGTTCTCATCAGGAACGAGTGGCAGAATGTGGAGGGCAGGACACTGGACACCCAGGCCCAGACCCGGGAGCCAGAAAATGCCGCCTGCTGCTACCTATGGGACTTACTTGTAATCCCACCCTGTGAGATTGTAGGCAGAGACCACAGCATGGAGGAGGCCCATGGGCATTGGTTTCTGCCTTGTTTTACCTCCAAGTCTCAGTTTCCTTATCTGAGAAATGGGTGAGGAACCCTTTGGTTTTCCAGTGGTGTGAGACTCGAGTGTGAGGGGTAATGTACGAGAGGGGCCTGCCACCCACCCCGGTCACACACTTCAGGTCCATGGGGCATAGGGGAATGACCAGTGTCCCTGAGGCTAGACAGGTGTCGGCTGCTGTAGGGGATGCCAGAGGCTTGAACTCCATCCCCTCCTTCCGTGGTTTAAATGTAAATCTTCATTCTCTTAACCTCTCTGTGCCGGAAAGTAATTGGGTTGAGCCCCAAACCCTCATGCAGCCCCCTTCTCACTCGTTAGTCTGGACCCACTTTTTTTGGTGTTCTTAACAGTTTCTGCCTCCTAGAGCACTGGACCTGGAATCGGGAGACCTGGGTTCAAGAGGCCCCCTCTTCAGTGTCCCATGGCCCGAGGGCCCCCCCCCCCCAGGTGAGCCATGCACAGGAGACAGCCCAGCCTACCTGGAACCACACCCAGCCCTGTCCTGCCCAGAACAGCACCCTTGTCAGCCACACCCTTCCTGTTCTCATCTGATCCCCCTCCGGAAGCCGCCTTCACTGCTCCACTCACAAAAACTGCCCTTGGCCTCATCTGGCCACCCTAGGCCAGAGTCCAGTGTAAAGATCACCACTCCTCTCCATGTCTCCTCAATGCCTGCCTTCTCCAGCAAGCCCTCCCTATCCCCCAAGGCCATGGGAGATAGGGCCCCTTCCCCTGGGGCTCAGTCTGGACGGTGGTCATTGGTTTATCTTTCCTCCCACCAGACTATGAGCTGCTTGAGCAACCTTATGCATTTCTGGAACCCTGGGCCTGGCACACAGTAGGTGCTCAATAAATGCTTTTGGTTGTTAGACAGGATGTGGGTGGGAGCAAGAAGGGCCTTAAAGGTCATTTCAGAGAAGAAGAGCTGGAGTCCCAGAGAGGGGAGGGACCGGGCACGGAGTCAGGCTGTGTGGTGGAGAGGGGAGGGTACCGGCTCCGAATTCTGACAGCCTGGGGACTGATCTGCTGGGCCATTTCCTTTGCTTCTCCGTGCCTCAGTTTCCTTATTTGTAAACGGCAGGTGCAAGCTGCCTCCTGTGGCTGTACTGAGTTTGAACCAAGGCAAGAGGGTGCACTTTGCAAAAGCCCTTGGAGATGTGCCTCTTCCCAGTGCCGCTCTAGAGGCCTCAGGGTCAGAGTGAGCAGCAGGTTCGCTCCCGGGGCCTGTGCTCGGGGAGGCCGGCATCTACCTTGAGCGGCTGGCTTCCCCGAGGCCAGGCCAGGGGCTCATTCCCAGGCCCAGCAGCCCGTGCTGCAGCCAGAACCTGTGGGCTTAGAATAGAGGTGTGCTCTCTCTCCTCAGGGATCCTCCAGAAACTAAAAGCCATCCTGCCCTGGGCCCCCCTTACTAATGGTCGCACTGTAGGAAGAGGGTCCCCTCCTTGTGCTAATGGGGTTAAGAGTTGCCAGCAGCGGCGGCCTGCCCCCTCAATGCCCCAGCCAGGCCCACAGCAGAGCCCAACCTTCCTTTACCTGCGTCTCCTCCAACACCCACGTTTTTATATTTTGAGCAGTTGAAAGATTTTCATTCCTTTCTGTGTGTGTTTTCTTTTCTTTCTTTCTTTCTTTTTTTTCATCTTTGGCTGGGATTAGCTGGTCCCTAGCTGCCCATTTGCTCAAAGCTCTGTTGTGTGGAGAAGACAGCACAGGGCCCATGCTGTATGGCTCCTTGGGGGCCCTCAGCCTCCCGCAGGTCCTGGGGCAGGGGGCTCAGGGGCAGGACTGGCAAGGGTGAGCGGTGGACCCTCACCGCAGGCACGAGCCATCTCCAGCCCTGCGGTGGCTCATGTTAAAAGGTCAGCCCAACCTTGGGGCCGCCGCTCCCCACCAGGCGGGCCCCGGCCCCCGGGGAGGGTTTTGGCCTGCGCTGTGCCTCCTGCTGGCCCCCTGTCCCCCAGTCTGGCCCCCCGATCCCCGAGCAGCAGCGGGCGGTGCAGGGGGCGCATGCGTGCGGCGGGAGTGAGCCGGCTGTGGAGAATTAATATTCCTGGAACATCGCCCCGGCCGCCTGCACACGCCGAGGAGAATATTACGGCGATTAGCGGTGGGAGTTCGGCCTGCACGCAATATCTGGATGGAGAATTCGGTGTGATTAATCTGGCGCTAAGTAGCAGCCTCCGGGGTCCACGGGGCTCTGGCATGTTTGGAATGGGAAAAAAGCTCGGGAGTGCAGTGATTTCTTCAGGGGGCTCTTTGGGGGTCTGCCAGGGCGGCAGCTGTGCCCAGGGCAGGCTGCAGGCCCCTGATGGCCCCCCCGCCCCGGGCGGCCAGATCACCCCTCATTTGTGGCCATCGGCAGCCTGCCAGTGGATGAGAGCGTGTTGGGTTCAGAATCTCAGCTCACCCGACCCCCACCCCAGCCTTTTCTCTCCTCTCACCCTCCTCTGTTCTGACCCATGTTCGAATTGAGGCTTCGCCTCTCTGTGCCTCAGTTTACTCATCTGTAAAACAGGAGGCGTGATCCCTGTCCTGCCGTCGCAGGGAAGGATAAGCAGTAGTATTCCCATTTTATGGAAGAGGAAACTGAAGCTGTGAGCATTTGCACAGCCAAGAAGTGGCACCATGCTATGCAGATTTGGGATATTATTATTAATCATTCTAATAACCTGACTGCAGCAGCCACCCAGTTCTTGCTTTGTCTCTACCCTTTGGGCAACAGTGGACGATGTTCGGAACCTCCCGGAGTGCGATGGAGGTGCAGTGGCAGGGAGAAAGTGCTGATCCTAGAGATTTGAATCTATAGCTCCATCTGTAGAATGGGTATAAAAATGCCTCCTCTCCCTGAAGTAGATGCCTGTTTTAAGATCTGTGGTCCTAGGGCTTGATTAACTTGTAGGGTACTGGTGGAGGGGAGAGGAAGGTGGTGGTGGTACGGGCTGAGAGGCGTCTGCCTGGCTGTCCTTCCTGTCCTCAGCCCCAGGCTTGCAGCCTCACCAGATGGGAGCACTGAATGCCAGGGCCAGAAGGGGGTTTCCTGCTCTTATTCCCCTATTTCTTCACTTTAAGGAGGAGGAAATGGATTGGAGAAGGAACGAGCCTGCTCGAGGCTGCACTAAAGTAGCAGCGTCGAGAGGGGATCGCGGTCTTTGAAACCAGCTGGGTCCCTGTTGTCCTTGGGCAAGTCTTCCTTTCTCTGGGTCTCAGTTTCCTCGTCTGAGGAATGGCACAGCCATGCCAGCCTTTTGCGGTAGAACAGTGCTGTGGGCCCGGAACAGAGCAGGAAAAGGTCTGGGTCTTCTGGGAGCCCGGAAGGCTATCTGAAAGATTGCCCAGCACATGTGATTGGGCTCCCTCCTCTCTGCCCGGGGAGGCTGGGCATATTGAAAGCTCTTGTGGTGGCAGAACTCAACCATTGCACTTTTTGGCTCGATTGTTTCAAGCTTCATGGACTGAACATTTCCAGATCTGATTTGCAGGAATTATTTCTGCCAGTGAGGCCCCAGACCTCCAAGCAACTCACCATTCTGTCCAGAAATTAATATTGGACCAACCGTTCTTTTCTCCCCCTTTTCTAAGCAGACGGCATAATGGCCTTTGAAAGGGGGCTGGTTCGTGGTTTCCCAATAGCTGAGTGGTCTGTGGTCTTGAGCAGCTAAATT
Organism: Panthera uncia; assembly: GCF_023721935.1. NCBI lineage: Eukaryota > Metazoa > Chordata > Mammalia > Carnivora > Felidae > Panthera > Panthera uncia. The sequence goes on along the minus strand of NC_064809.1, from coordinate 131,896,851 downwards.
TGAAGCTGGGCTTTTCAGGGGGAAGGTTTTTAGTAAGCCCTGAAGCAGCTCAGCACAGTGCGGGGCTACAGGGGTCACGGACAGGTGGGCGGAGCCCCGTGGGGTTGGCTCTTCATTCATTGCTAACTCCTCAGTGCCTGGAACAGCAGGAGTTCAAATAAAGCACTGCTTGAATGAATGCATGCATGCTTGATTGGGTAGCTGGGTGCATGCATGCATGATGGGATGCATATGTGCTGTGATGAGCAGCAGCCAGGGTGTGTTGATTAAAAGCCCAGGCTCTGGGGCCTCATGAGCCTAGCGTTGAATCCTGGGTATGTTCTTTATGAGCGGTGTGACTTTGGACAACTCCACTCAGTTCTCTGGGCCTCGGTTTGCTCATCTGTAAAATGGGGGTAATGGTAGTGCCTCACCAGGGGTTAGTTGCGGGGCTCAAATTAGTTCATCCTCCTAACAAGCCAAGACAGGGGTGCACTCGATAAGCACAACGTTAAGTATCATTAACTGTTGTTATCACTGGTATCATTAAAAGAATTCTGACCCAGGGGTCACGGTGCTGAGCATAGGCCTTAGCTCTGCCACTGATCTTCCGTGTGACCTTGGACAAGTCCCTTCATCTCTCTGGACCTCAGTTTCCATGTGTATAGAATGGTTGGGCCAGATGACTCCAGCGTATCCCTCCCAGCTTGGTTGTTCTGGTCCCCGTGCTCTTGGCCTTGATCCCTGACAACAGGCCCAGCTCGGCGCTCACGGAGCCCTCCGGCTCAGCCATCGTGCTACCAAAAAACCTGTGCTTCCAAATGGAGGCAGCGGAGCCCCCTCCGCCCAAGGGGTGGTGCAGGTTGCTGCCTCAGAAATGTGCCTTGCTTCTGGGGGGTTGTGTGCCCCAACTCTTCTGCCTTTGCCTTTGCTCCCTCTTCCCTTCCCTGGGGATGCTTCTTGACCCGGCTCACACACCTCCTCCTCCCGGGAGCCTTTCCTGTTGTCCCCTCCCAGCTGCCCTTCCTTGTAAGCTGCTCTGTGGCTTGTGATCACACTTCACCCATGTCGGGATGTTCGTGAACAGTTACTGAGTGACTGTGCTTGGGTGTCCACGCTTTGAGGAGACTGAAGGGAACCCACGTTTATTGCTTCTCTCCTAAGTGCCCGACCCTGTGCTACACACTTTCATATCCGTTGTTTGCAGGTACCCACTGGAACGCTCAGCAAAGTAAGGAGGGCTACCCTGCTTCAGGAGTGGGAAACTGAGGCTCAGTGAGATTGTGCGGGAGCCCAGCCTCTGTTCCTCTAAAGCCCACTTCCTTCCCACTGTCCCACCGCATCTCTAACTTCTCTCTGTCCCCTGTGGTACCTTGCAGGCCCCGATCAGGTAAATAATGATGGCAGCTAACACAAGCCTGGCTCCTGCTTCAAGAGCCTGTGCTGTTTTACATCCCCTCTTGCGTGTAATCTTACAACGACCTTATAAGGTAGATTCTATTCTTATCCCCATTTTACAGGTGGGGCATATAAGGCTCAGAGAAGTTAAGTAACTTGCCCAAGATCACACAGGAAGGAAGTGGTGGGGCCAAGATTTAAAACCAGACAGCCTGATGTAGGTGCCTGCTGAACTGAATTAAAATTCTCCAATCCGCCGTTTCAACCAACCTTGCCTAGGTTCCTCAGTGCGGGCACTGTGCCGGGGCTCAGAAGACAAGACTGACCCATGTCCTTGGCTGATCTAGCGGCCCAGCTGGGGAGGCAGGCGGATGAAAGAGCAGGAACAATTCTCCTGGGGTCCGGTGAGGGTCTGGACTGTGCCGAGACCCCGTAACAGCACTGTAGGGATTGCCCCCCACTTCACAGAGGAGGAAACAGACTTATGGGGGTCAAGTCACTTGTCCAAGGCCACACAGTGGGCAGCCAGAGAGCTGGGGTGTGAGGCCAGCAGTTCTGTCAGAACCCCCATCCCTTTCCACCACTTCTTGCCGGGCCCGGACACCGTGAGTGGGAGCAGTGGGGGGGGGGGGGGGAGGGCGGGCGGGGCGGGGACGGGGGGGGGGTGGGGGGGGGGGGGGGGGGGGGGAAGGACGCGGAGAGCAGCATCGAACTTGGACTTGAGGGTCAGGAAGTGCTTCGCAGAGGAAGTGATGTCTCAGCTGAGATGCCCGTGTTACCAGGGAAGGGGTGGGGCTGGGCCGAGAAGGTATTCCAGGCAGAGGGAACAGCACGGGCAAAGGCCTGGAGGCACGAGAGAGCCTGGAAGGAAGGTGTTTGTTCTGGGCGTCCTGGTCGGTGTCGGGAGTTGCACACCCGTCTTTTATGAGTAGAGTCCTTTTACTACAAGGGCTTGCTGAGTGCCTTGTGTGGATTCTGCACCATGTTGGGTGTTGGTTGGGGAATGGGCTTGGTGCAGAAGTGTGGCAGGAGGCCTGAGATGGGAGCATCAGCTCTGGGCTTTGGTGAAAGCCTGAGAGAAATGGAAGTACTTTGCAGACAGTGGAGGAGCCCTGTGTCCTGGCCTGTAACCCTGTAACCCTGACATCCTGCACGTGGAAAAGACGAAGTGAGAAACCAGAGCCTGGTGCTTAGTGGGCTCTCACCAACTGTCAGGTCTAGAAGCTCAGACGGTGTGTCAGTGGTCAGCAGCCCACATACCCCGTGGTGCCAGGAAGAGGGTGCCGTCCACGCTGGGGCCTGGAGGGGCCCTGGGCTGGCCTAGGGTCTCAGGCCGAAGGGAGCACAGCAGAGCGGGCTACGCTCCCTCCCATCTGAGGGCAGAGGCTGGAGCAACCGTGGTTTTCTCAAAGGCGGTGGGCATAGGACCAGGGAGACCCTGCCAGGCTGGGGATAGGCTAAGCAGTCGTAGCATAGGAGGCTCAGGCCAAGGGCATTGCGGGGTCGGGGCTCTGGCCATGTCTGGAGTCCAGGTACTGGACACCTGGGTCCCTGTTTTGTCGTATCACATCTTGGGCCTCGGTTTCTCCATCCTGATGTGGGTGGGGTTTGGGTACCTACTTCTCAAGCGGTGCCAGGGAATAAAAGAGGAGTATGAGGGCCCGGTGCTTGCTCAGCCTGGGGCAGACCCCCTGCTGCTGCCGCCCCCCCCCCCCCCCCCCCCCACAATGGGACTTGGGTGATTGGGACCGCTCCAGCCTGCCTGCCTCCCCCTTCTGAAGCCCACCTTTGTGGGGTGTGGCCTGGCCAGACCCAAAGCCTCATTCCTGCAGCTGGTGAAGGCGTCAGAAATCCCTGAAGCTGCCTGGCTGGCCCTTCAGGCTCTGGACCCCTTATACTGGCCCGGACCAACCCTTTCCCACCTTCTAGTGCCTTTGCCCGCTCAAATCCCAGCTCATTTTCCTGCTGTGCAGCCTCAGGGAGACCCTTCCCTCTCTGAGCCTCCCCTGGTCTTCGTGATCACTGCCTGAGGGGTTGTTGAGTCCCCGGCCTGTGAGCGGTCACGCTGGCCTTTACCCCGTGGCTCCAAGAAGAGCAGAGAGCTGCGATTCTTGCCTTTGGTGGGCGGTCGCCCCTTTTAAGCCATTCACTCTGGGGCCAATTATAAATAGACACATAATCGCCCCTATCTATAGAGATAAAACATATTCTTCAGAGATGAGCCGCCCCCCTCCCCTCCCCCCCCCCCCCCCCCACGCTGGCACACGCTCTCCGCAGTTGAGGGTGAAGGAAGGATCGGTGCTCCCCTCCCTCCTCCATCCATCCCCTCCTCCCTGCTGCTCTTCCATCTCCACCCTGCAGAGGTGAGATCCGGCAGGGGCCGTGATGTCAGAGGCTCAGCTGATGTCACCGCCCCAGCCCTGTGACTTCACTTGCCGGCTCGGGCAGGAGGAGCCGCGAGGAGGCTGAAAGACGAGAAACTGCCCCCCTTTTCCTTTTCCTTCTCCTTTTTCCCTCTCCCCTCCTCCCCAGCCTCGGCTTGGGGCTTGGGAGTTGCTTTCCTCCCCGCCGGTCTGTCGGAGGGTCTGGGGCAAGTGCCAGGAAGGATGCTGCTGCAAAGGTAGCGGGCGTGCGCGGTGCTCTCCCTCCGGTCGTGAAAGTTTGCTCTGGTGCGCGAGGCGTGCCCGCTGGGCGCTCCGCCGCGCCGCGCGGCCCGGCCCGAGGCTCCCGGGGGGCGGGCGGGGGCGGGCAGGGCCGGGCCGGGCCAGGGCAGGGCGGGCAGGGGCCTCCCGGGCCGCCTTCCCTGCCTTGTCCCCATCAAAGGCCGCAGCTGCTCGAGTGGCGGCTGCAGCTTTGAAACTGCCATAAAGAGCGATGGAGGGAGGGGAGCGCGGGGGATGTTCGGAGCAGTGCCCAGGAGGGTGGCCGGGAGAGGAGGGGCGGGAGGGGGCTGCCCTGGGAGAGCGCGGGCGGCCGGGCAGCAGCAGGGGCGTGAAGGGCAGGGCCCTGGGTCAGAGTCCCAGGGGCCGAGTCACCATCACTGCCCCTTGTCCCCTCGAGTCCAGCCAGCTTCCGCGGCCAGGACCCCAGCAGGGAGGGTGCAGAGGCGGCGGGGCGCAGGGGCTGGCTTCTCCCCCCCCCCATTATTTCCAGGCATATTCTTCCACCTCCAGCAGGCCATTTGTCAGCGGTGATTCGGGACAAAGGAGGGGGCAGTGGGTGGTCTGCTGCAAGTTGGGCGATGGGCACCGAGCGCAGCGCGCGGGCCAGAGAGAAACGCCAACAATTAAGAGGCAGATCGAGGGCTTTGCTCATTCAGGCTGTCGAGGGAGCCGTCATTTTGTGTTAGCGTGTGTGTGTCTGAGGTGGGAGGAGGAAGAGAGGGGAGAATGACAGGAGAAGGATTATGACATTGTGTTGTCTCTGTTTGTGGTAAATGCAAATTCGGCACCAGCAGCTTCCCGGGAAAAGCAGCAGCAAGTAACCCAGGCCAAGGCCTTGGCCCAGACCCGCCGAGGGAGCCCATGTGGGGCGGTTGGGGGTGTTGTTTTTTTTTTTTTTCCCCTTCCCTTTTTTCTGTCTGGCGTGTGCTTCTTCCATTTATTTTTACAGTGAAATGCTGGAGACAGACAGGCCAGCATGGCAGGGAGGGGCTGGTCCTCCCTCCTCCCTGGCATGGCAGCCCCCTCCTCACTCTGCGGGATGCCCAGGCTGCTCTTCCGACCCCCAGCCATTGCCCCATCTTGGCCATCTCCCTGCGAGGTCTCTGTCCCCGGCGAGGGTCGCAGTCCCATCATTCTCTTCGCCTGGGCAGCCCGAGGTCTCAGAAGGCTAATTCTGCCCACAGCTGCTTCCTGAGGCTGCCTGGAGACCGGGGGCCTGGCACCGAGGCTGAGACGGGGCTTCAGAGATACAAGGCCGGGCTGGCAAAGGGTTCTGTGGCCAGGCTGGTATTGGCAAAGTGTCCCAGGACCGTGACTCCTCTGACGGGCCCATGAGGGCAGGGAGCTTGAACTTGACCTGGCCCGGAAGCTTTAAAGCCCTGGGCCGCAACAGGGCTCAGGCAGGCACAGTAACATGCATACAGGTGGTCAGTCTTTGGAGCAGATCTGCAGAGAGCACACGGGGTGGGATCTACAGGGTCAGGCCACCGCTCAGGTCCCAGCAGGAACAGAGGGTTTGGAGCTGAGAAGTGGAGGCAGGATCCCTTCTCAGACGGAGGGTCAGGGAAAGGCTGTGTGGCCAGCTGGGTGCAGCCTGTCACACACTAGGCCTCGGGCTGTGCCCCTCGTACTAGTCCTCCTTCCCTGGGAGCTGGTTCCTCCTCTTCTGCCTGGTTAAGTCCTTCCGGACTCCCTTTACCTCCCCCTGCCCTCCACTTGGATGGGCTGGGGGCCTGTGCCGTGCCCACCCCCCCGGGCCCCGCTCACAGCGCTGATCACACTGTGGTCACTGTGAGGCCCTTGGGTACGGGGACTTTCAGGGCATGCTCCCAGTGTTCCTAGCACCTGCCCAGAGCTGAGCACAGACCGAGTTTTGCCTGGAGGCCAGGGGAGCAGATCCAGACCCACAAATCCCCCAGGAAAGTAGGCCACCAGGAACAGGCACCCTGCCTCACACCCTGGGAGTGGTGATGGGCTCACTTCCTTCGGGCAAACCCGTCCAAAGAGAATTTTTCCCCGTGGAGCCTGACACGTGAGGGCAAATCGCAGCCATGCCGGTGAGCTCTGTCCGCCCTGAGCTGCAGAGCCTCATGTGGCTAAATAATGTCCCTTCTAAGACTGGTGGTGGGCTCGTTTATCTACCCTGGCATTTCCTTCAGGTCCTGGGCGCACAAGCCAACCTCCACAGGGGAGCCAGGAAGCGCTGCAGAGACCGTGGAGCAGCTGCCCGCCTGGCCTTCGCACGGAGCTTCCTTTGCCAGATGGAAAAGGCAGGAAGAGTGGATAGGCTCTCCCCAAGGCCAAGATGCTGGGGCCATTCCAGGTCTGGGCTTGAGACCCTCCCCTGGCCAGGGGGTGCGGAGAGCACCAGGTGGGGAGCCAGAGCGAGGGCCACCCGGCCGGTCAGCTCCCTTCACCCATCCCAGGTTCACGGAGACTGCCCTCGAAGCCGGCACCCTTCTGGCATGTAGAGATGGGAGAAGCATAGCAGGCCCTCTCTGGGGCGGGCGGGGTGGGGGGTGCTCTGGATGCCCCCAGTCTCAGGAATCCCGGGAGCTCTGGACTCAGACAGTTCTGAGTGTTCCGCGCCCAGCACGGAGCCCAGCGCGGGGCTTGAACTCACGACTCTGAGATCAAGACTTGAGTTGAGATCGAGTTAGGTGTTTAAGTGCCTGAGCCACCCAGGCGTCCCTGGAGTCAGACGGTTCTGAGTGGCAGTCTTCCCTGGCCGCTTCCTGTCTGTGTGACCTTGGGCAAGTCACTTAGTCCCTCAGAGCTGCAGTTTTAAAAGGCGGTGCCCTGGGGGCCGTAACCTCTAGCTGCACACTTGTCTGGGGACTAAGAGACTGCAGGCGCAGCACCTGCCGACAGCAGGTGTTCAACTAGTGGCAGCTGTGGTTATGAGGGAGCTGGCTGTCCCAGCAACCCAGAGGCGCAGTGAGAAATGTTCTCCGTGGGGTACCCCGGTGAATTCTCACAGGACAGTTGAAAGGGGCTTCAAGGAGGAGGTGGTATTTGAAGGCCTTGAAGAATGAGTAGGACTTTGCCAAGCTGAGGCAGGGGAGGGGGTGTCACCAGAGGAAGAGCAAGCACAGAGCTTCCAGGGGTAAAAGGGGGGGTCACCTGGTGTGGCCGAAGCTCAGGGAAGGTTAGGGGGAGACAAGGCCCATTCCCCTCGGCAGTGGGAACCAGTTCTAGAGGAAGGGAGGAAGCGGAGTTGATGACAGAGTGGGCAGGTTTGACGCAGACATCTGGATCACTGCAAACTTGACTTCCTGGAGGCATTCATGGCTTAGGACGTCGGACAGTCCTCTAGGATCCTGGAAAGCAGGCTTGTTTTAGCTGCTCTCAAGTCAGGCTTCTCAGGCTGGTCTTGTGGTGTTGGGATTCGCAGACAGTCCCATATTTGAATTTAAGGACTGGCCTGGGTCTTCTCCTAATTTGAAGTTTCAGGACTCCGGGGGTCCAGGACTGGCCCAGGCCCCGCTGTGAGTTAGGGCCGACATTGCCGGGGAAGTAGAATGGACGCCTGGTCTCTGACTTGGGTGAGAGTTCCTGGAGCAGGCTGTCCAGCCTGGGACCCTGAGGTGACTGGAAGCCCCTGCAAGAGGCCAGGGTGGCTACTCCCTTCAATCTGCCCCAAGGGAGATGGCGGTACAACCAGAGGCAGGCTGTCTGAGATCACTGTGGCTCTGCCATTTACCAGCTGTGTGGCCTCAGCCAAGTCGACTGCCCTCTCTGAGCCTCAGTTTCTTAGAGTGATCCCAGTTCTTTAAAAAATTTTTTTTCTTCTTAACGTTTATGTGTTTTTGAGAGACAGAGAGACAGAGCATGAGTGGGGGAGGAACAGAGAGAGAAGGAGACACAGAATCCGAAGCAGGCCCCAGGCTCTGAACTGTCATCACAGAGCCAGATGCGGGGCTCAAACTCACAAACGGTGAGATCATGACCTGACCCAAAGTCGGACGCTTAACCGACCGAGCCACCCAGGCGCCCCAGGGTGATCACAGTTCTTAAATCACAGGGCTAGGGTGAGGATTGTGTAAGATAAATCTCACAAAGCAGTCAGCCCAGAGCCTGGCTCCCAGGGGCACTCAGTAACCATTAGCTAAAAGAAAAGTCAACCCAGGAGAGTGAAGGCTCTAGCACCTCGTATCTATGGGCCACTCAGTCCCTCCGAGCCTCAGTTTCCCTAGCTGTAAAATGGCTGGTAATCGTGCCTGGTAATAATAGTTAACATTTATGTGCACTTACTGGGAGTTAGGTGGGATGTTTTAATTGCGTAACTATGTGGTGGCTTATTGAATAAGTCTCCCCAACTCTGCCCAACATGCGAGGGGAGTGTGGGGAGGGGTGTGGGGCACCCAAGAAGCCAAAAGCCTACGGGGGGGGAGCATGAGGGTTGGTGTTTTCTGGGTGAGGCTAAACTGGCATGGTTGGCAGTGTGGGCAAGACCAGAGGGGATCGGATGGCTGGGGCGTGAAGACCAGCAAAGGGCCCACTCGCCATGGCCAATGAGCCACCTGGGGCTGGGCCCCCTCATGGCAGAGCCTCCAACACACTGTGGGGCCTCGAGCAAGCCATGGCCCCACCTCAGGCCTCAGTTTCCCCATCTGTATGATGCGGGCTTGGGTTTACTCACCTCTCAGGTCCCCACCTGCTATCAGGGGCTTTGATTCTCTTGTCTCGGGCTTTTTTTGGATGGCCTCCGTGCGGATTGGGACTTGGGCAGCATCGGCTGCCCGTTGAATTTTCCAGAAAGGGTGCCATCTTCCCTTCTATTCTGCAGTCAGCCACGGTGCCTAGCCTTTCCCATTGCTCCTCCTGCCCCCACCCACACAGCTCACCCGGCCTGGGGTAGGGGGCTGAGAACATCCGGCGGGGCAGGCCCCGACACCATGCGACAGGTGCTGTGTTGGGGGGATGCCCCCGAAGTGCGAGCATACGGGGCTGGGAAACCACATCTGGCCCACACCTGGCTGTGTGCGGCTGAGCTGCCAGGGAACACCCAAGGGGTTCATTGACACTGTCTCCTCGGTGGGAGCTCTGGAGTCGGACCATCGGCTCACCCCTTGTTCCACTGTGCTCTTTGCTGGGTGCTGGGTGCTGGAGGGCACCTTACTACCCGAGCCTGCTCGCTCCCTGGACCCACAGTTTCACCTCACGGGGCACCTTAGGGAGCTTGCCCAAGGCTGCATTGTCTTCCGCTTCCCCTTTCTTTTTACATCACGCCTACTACCGAAAAGGAACCGAGGCGGATTATAATGCAGGGAGCCCGGACGAGGCAGGACAGGTAAAGGGAGCCCAGAGACAACTAGGGGAGAGAGATTGGAGAGACAAAGACAAGGCGGTGACAAGGCGGTTACCTGTCAGCTTGTCATTTCTTGCCCACACAGGATCTATGGGGATGGGACTAATGGTCATCCCAGGTGCGGGGGAGGGGCGCCCCACATGGTCCCAGCCCTTGAGGAATGCACATCCTCCTGCCCTGCCCACCTCCACTCAGGGCATGGGGTTAAGGGCTCTGCGTGGGTTCAGATCCTGGCTCTGTCGCTCCCTGGCTGTGTGATCGCAGGCTAATCATGTATTGCTTTGAGCCTCGAGTTTCCTTACCTGTAAATGGGGATAATTGTCATACTCCGTGAGGGTGACCTGAGTTAGTGCAGTAACTCAGCTCGGTGCCCACAGGAGAGCTGTAGGAATGTTCTCTATTGTTATCCCCTCAAACCAGTGCAGATGCCCCCTCAGACGCTCAGTTTGCTGAGCACCTGCTCTGTGCCAGCACCAAGCCTGGGGAGCCAAGGATTCATCACACAGGCCCCTCCTGTGCTCTGGGCTAAGCTGCCAGCCTCAGGGCCTGGGGCTGTGTGTGTGGATCTGACGTGTAGTCGGAGCAGCCTGCGAGAACTGGTGTGTTGGCTCCCACTGCTGGCGTGACAGACATCCTGATGAAATATGTCATTTGGAAACACGTTTAAAAGAAATTTCTGGAGAGCTTTCTTACCCCCACGGGGCCATAAGCAGCCTGATTGTTGTCAGGTTCTAGACTCGGCCTTGGCACAGTTTGCCAGGGTCCCTTCCTTTCCTGGGCCTCAGTTTCCTCATCTGTAAAAGGGGGCAGTAACCATACACCCTCCCGGAGAGGGTTGACCCCCTGTGAGACTGCTCCTGTGAGATGTAGTTTGCAAGCTCAAAAGCACCTTACAGCCGTCGAGATCTTTCGGTTCTGTTTCTGGTCATTTCGTGAGACGGTCACGGGCAGATGCCTGAGCCATGCCATGCATGCTGGATGCCGACCGACATCAGTGGGATGCTGGCCCTGCTCTCAAGGGCTCCATGAGTCATGGCCTCACTAAACCCCTTGAATTTTGTGATTTCCAGAGAACGTGGAAGGCCCCTCAGGCAGCCTGGCCCCTTCCAGGGGAAATGCTGGTAAGTGTTTTGTTCTGTCTGTTGTTGGTTTGTTGCACAAATGTTTTTGGAGCAGTTGCATGTGCTGGGGATGAGTGTGGGATAACCAGAGGTCTGCCCTACCCTCGAGAGCTCAGTCCGGGAGGAAGGATTTGAAGGCTCCATACCCACCTGACCGGATGCCCCGAGGTTCAGGGGTGGCCGGACGCAGAAGAAGTATGCATTTTTCAGAAGATGCACATCCACGGGGCCTCTGGCAGGATCATTTATAAACGAGATGTTGGCTGTTTCCTCTGTTCGGAATCCTTCAGTGGCTCCCCCTTTTGCCTTGGGATGAAGTCCCCGTGCCTCTCGTGGCCGGCACAGTCTCCTTCCAGCTGCAGCTCTAGCTTTCTCGTTTCACTTAAATTGCATTGGCCTTTTTCCCCTTCCTGAACATCCACTTGCTCCCTCCTGCCTCAAGACCTTTGCCTGTGCTGTGCCTGCTGCCTGGACCGCACTTCTAGCCTCGGCCTATGGCTCCTTCTTATCTTTCGGGTCTCACCTCAAATAGCCTGGATCCCCAGTGCCCAGGGTTCCATTATACACCCCCTGTGCACCTGCCATGCATTCTTACTAACGGGCACCTCACCTTTACCAAAGGATTGTTTATGTGTTGACTCGTTCTCTCGAATGGCCCCATGGTGGGACTCAGCCCCGTGACAACAAGGGCCCTTGGACTCAGTGAATGCTTCTGGGGGGAATTTCTGATGAGTATTAAGGTAAGGCTTCGTGGAGGTGGTGGCCCTTGAGTGAGTCTTGAAAGAGGTCGTACTTTCGGTCTCTAGGCAAGAAGGAAGGGCTTCCTGCTTTGGGGAGCAGAGAGGCACGTGGCAGGAACACAACTCACTTGGTTTAGCAAAGAGGCAGAACGGGACATGTGAGAGGGAGGGTTGGAGAAGGGAGCTGGGGCCAAACAAGGGCTCTGCGTTCGAGGTGAATGAGAATCGACTAGGATTCTGAAGCCACTTGGGACCCTTTGAAAACTTTTTGAGCCAGGGGCAGGAGGGTCGAAGCTGGCTTTGGGTCACTGTAATGAGTCTGCTGCAGGGATGGGGACGGGGGAGGGGGGGGGGCCGGGAACAGAGGCTACAGTCAAAAGGACCGGTTGGGAGTTGGGAGAAACCATCGACTGCTGTTTTCCGTTTCTCCGGAACCACACACGTGCCTTGTCCCTCGTCCTCCAGAGCCAGCAGGGAGCACAGGGCAGAGACAGGGAACCTCACACGACATCACTGCTTCCAGAAGACAATCCTCCTGGTTGCAGGCCAGTGATTCCCGAGTCACTGGAGGGAGAGATGGAGACGGGGCAGGGTCGGGGTGCATCCATGTCCACATTTTCTCAGCTTCCCCAACCCAGAAGGCAGCACCTAGCTATGTCTCCCTACACCTGTGTCCTGGTGCCTTCCCAGTGGCCAAGGGATTGTGACACGGAGGGGACTGGCCTGTGCCAGAAGATGAATAGAAGCATTTCTGTCAAAGCCCAGCAAACAAGACAGCACCTCCTTGCTCCCATGGGGGCACAGCCCACGTGGTCAGAAGAGCCAGGACTCTCAAGTCCCAGATCTTCCGCTTGGAGGCTGTGTGCCTTTGGGCACCTTGTTAGCAACTCTGGGCTTCAGTTTCTTCAGCTGTGAGGTGGGGGCTGTTCGGGCATGGTGAAGGTTAAACGTGAGGACACACATAGAGCCCCAAGCACAGCGAACACTGGGGGCTCAGGAAGTCGTGGCCGAACCATGGCTGCGTTTTTCTCCGCAGTTTGAATTCTTTGCAGCAAGCTTGGGCTTCAGGCTTAAAATGAAGAGCGTGTCAACAAAACAGGATGGAACAAAGTCCTTTCCCAGCATGCCTCAGCATGTGGCACTGCCTTCCTGTGGAGCCCAGCAGTGATGAGGCTAAAAGTCTTGAGCTTTTCAAGCAGAAATAATCCCAATGGAAAGGAACCTCCCTATTGTTACCATGTGATAAAGCGATTGCAGGGGCTCTGCGGCCCAACCTGCCTGCGTTGATTGCAGCCCTGCCCCTTCCTAGCTGCTGTGTGCCTCAGTTTCCTCATCTGCCAAACAAGGTGACAGTATCCACACCGTAGGGCTGTTGTAAGGGTTAAGCAAGTTAATGCAGGTGCAGTGCTTAGAACACTTGTGTCACTACCGTTGCCAGATCACTTCATCTTGCTTTAACTCTTTGTGGTGCTGGAAGTGACTCAGGGGAGCCAGAAGGCTGCGTTCAGATTCCAGCTCTGTTGCTTGCTAGCTGTGTGACCGCAGGCAAATCTCTTAACATCTCTGCGTGTCCATTTCCTGCTCTGTACAATGAAGATAACAGTCCCTGCCTCATAAGGCTGTTTGGAGGAGTGAATGGGGTTGCCCAGGTGAAGGGACCCGACTCCCCGGAGGCAGGCAGAGACCACTCAGCGCCTCCTCCCACCCATTCCGATTTCCAGAGGGGGAGATGGAGATGCTGAGCCATTGGATGATTTACTGAAGGACGTACGTTGTTGAGACCAGGCTGGGCCCCTAGTTCAGTGACCTGTGCTAGGCCGTCATGCCAGGGGCTGCCCAGGGAGAGCAGAGCCACTAGGGAAAGAAGTGCCAAGTGGGAGGGGTGATCTCCCCTGTGGCCAGGCTGCAGGGGGCCTCCAGTGGCACAGCTGTGTCTCCTCCGGTGTTTTCTCTCTGCTCACCTGTGGGAGGAGGGAGTTGCTGCACAGCAGCTGCTCCTTGGGCGGGCCGCGATCTTCTGGGAGTGGGGTCTGAGAGCCCATCGCCTGCAGACTGTCCCGGCTCCGGGGCTTTGGCGTGTCACTATGGGGAAAGACTGGTGCCGAGCCGGTAGACCCTCTCACATCTCTTTCCCTATCCGCCTGTAGACTTTGGGACTCTACACCCGAGTCTGCACCCGTCCGGTGTTTTTCAAATGCTGGGAAGCTTGCCGGTTAAGAGTGCAGCCTCTAAAGACCTGGGCTCCTATCCCAGCTCGGCCTCTTCCAAGCTACGTGACTTGGGACCAGCGAATCTCTCTGGCCCTCTCTGTAACGGTGGTGATAACAATACCAACCTGAACTCACAGTGCCTGTTCCCAGTAAGCTTGGGTCCCTCTGGGCTGTGATTATCGTTACCATTTTTATGGATATGGTGCCCTGCCCTGCATAGGCTGTCCCTGCCCTGCAGATACGCACAGCCCTGTGGGAGAGATGGGTACAGTCACAAACGGCGCCACGCGACCAGTGGGAGCTGAGGAGGGGGCCACAGCTTTGATCCTGGAGGGCTGGGGTGGAGGGGAGGATTGAGGGGTGCACCTCCTAAGCAGAGGTCACCGTGAGACCCTGTGAAACACCCTGTAGGAATCCACCCTCGCCCACCTCTGCATCCTCCTAGCTCCTTCCCTTGTGCCTGCGCTGGGCAAGGCCCTCCTGGGAACAGCAGGTGGCCGCGCACACACTGATGTGTGTTCGCATGCCCTGGCCCCGTTTGGAGCTTTTCCTATCCCCTTAGCCTTAGAGCCTGCCCTGCCCTTGTCCCAGAACGACTTGCTCTGAGCCCCTCCCTCCCTCCATCAGGACTTAACAGCCTAGCACACAGCCAACTGCTCTGTGTGCAATGAAGGCATGTCCACAAAGGATCTGTCCACTCCTGCTGTTTTGTGCCTGGCTTGGGACCGCCCCCGCCCCCAGGACGCTGTGGGGGGTTTCTCACTCTGTTAACCCGAGGCTTTTGCAAACTGCTGTCTCCTGGAGGTCCGTGAGCCGGCATTCCAGGCTTCCCATTTGGCGTGCTGGAGTTAGCAGGAGGGACCTCCAGAGAGGAAGGAGAGCTGGGGACCGGTGAAGGATAAAGGTGAGGGTGCCTCAGAGCCAGAGAGGGAGGGGAAGGCCATCCGCCTGCCGCTGAAGGCACTGACACCCGGCTCACTTCGCACAAGTCACTGATCTGCCGAGCAGGCCAGTCTCCTCAATCAATCCGTGCTGACAGACGGTAGCGGAATCAGTGACCTAGAGGCAGAAGGCTCCATTTGTAATCCCGGAGTGGCCCAGGCGCCTGGAGGAGGGCAGAAGAGTTTGTAATAAAGGGAGTGACACAGGGTTTCCAAAAGCCATCTCCGCGCTGGAGGAGGAGGGAAAGGATTAATTTTGCTTCTGGAATTGAAACCACTGATTCAGTTCAATAAGTATTTTTTGAGTAGATTAGGAGAGAAGAGAAAAAAAAAAAAACCGATCTACTGTCCTTTCCTTAAAGTGGTAGGAAAAACATGATTCTCTAGATGAGACAGGAGAGAACAATAGACGCACCCTAACGTGGTCAAAGAGGGGATCCCCAGTTATTGGGCTCCGGCCACTGTGGGGTCTTGGGCAGTCACTTGCCCTTCCTGAGCCTCAGTCTGCTCCTGTGTCCTATTGTGGCCATATCATAGAACTGTAGTTAATATGTGCCTGGTATTGTACTGAATTGTCTCTCTCTCTCTCTCTTTTTAAGTTTATTTATTTTGAGACAGACAGACAGGGCGAGTGGGGGAAGGGCAGAGAGAATGGGAGGCAGAATCCCAAGCAGGCTCCACGCTGTCAGCACAGAGCCCGGTGCGGGCCTCAAACCCAAGAAACCGTGAGATCATGACCTGAGCCAAAACCAAGAGTCGGATGCTTAACCGACTGAGCCACCCAGGTGCCCTGTACTGACTTCTTTACGCAGATCTCTTTAGGTTCCCATGATACCTTATAAGTGAGGTCATACTATCCCCATTTTACAGCTGAGGAAACCAGAGCTCAGAGAGGGGAAGTGGCTTGTCTAAGGCCACGCAGCCGGAGAGCAATAACCCTTATGTGTCTGTGGGCCATAATGCCCGCACGTTCTTTTTCCAAATGGTTCTAAAAGGAAAAGTGACAGGCCACCAGGGGTGAAGAGGTCCTGGCTGGCCTGGCCCTAGGACTGGGGAAGTTTCCAGGTGGAGGTTGGCTGGGCAGTGTTCTGGCAGGGTCCAAGGGGGTGGGGAGGGGGCTAGAGAGTCCGTCCCAGGATGGGACTCAAGGCAGGAGCAAACAAGATCCTGGACTCAGGTCCTCTGTCTGCATTCCCTCCCTTCTGAATGAGGCTCTCTGCACAGTTCATCACCATACATTCATGTTTTAGTCCCCTGGTCTGGCACCTGAGTGAGCTGAGGAAGAGGGGAAGGGAAGGAAGGAGTGATGGGGCAGGAGACTAAGGAAAAGGGCTTCCCTTCATGAGTTCTCTCAAGAAACTGAGGGTGCCCCAACACCCAGTGTTCAGAAAGCTCCCCTGCGTCCTTCCACGTTGTCCAGAAAACATGGGTCTGTGCTGGGAGTCCCCCCCATCCTTTCCCTCTGCAGCCCTGACCCAAGCAGAAGCCAGCACTCGTCTTCTAAGTAAGTCTTAGTGCCAAAGAATTTGAAAATGAAACTCGCAGAACAATGGAACAGCCAGAGGGCAGGGCCTAGCAGGACACCCCGCTTGGCATGCAGGAGGTGTTGGGGAATCAAGTCTCCAAGAATAGCCCTGACCCACATCGGAGCCAGCCCCCACTTTGTGAAACTGGACAGAAGCCAGGAGAAATCACTGCCTTCCCCAACCACATCCTCCTAGGGGTGCCAGAACCAACTGAGGCCCTGCCTCTGATCCCTTCACTGGGGGGCAGGTGTTGCTGCAGCCGGGGACCCTCCTTGGGTGGCCCAAGGCAAGGCAAAACGTTTTACATTTCTGGCTAGGTGAGGCTAGAGGTGAAAGGGTAGGTCCAGGCCCAGGGGAGCTTTGCACCTCAGATATACTGAAATCTGGGTCCCAGGCCACACCTGGTTCCTATCAGCCTCCACCTGCTGCCCAAAGCGCTCTTCCAATTCCAATTTACTTTCAAGTTGGGTTGCTTCAGGAAAGGAAGCCACATAACTCCCCTAACATCTAGGGCAGATGGGGGCTTAATTTAGAATCAGCAATTTCAGCCAACATTAGGGACATCTAGTTCAAACTCTCCTCCTTCTGATTATACCAATGGGAAACTGAGGCCCAGAGTGAGAAGAGAATTTGGCCAGGTCTCTGGGTGAGTCAGAAGTAAGATCACAAACACTCTAAACACATCTCACCCCCACTGGCCGCCTCTCTTTTGATAGCGGTGGGTCACAGGGAACAAACAAACATCTCAGTGGTGGTTCTACAACTGAGATTTTCTTTAAAAAAAAAAAAAAAAAAAAAGCCAAGCCGTTGCTTTGCTCCATAAAACATACATGAGGTTTGTAAAGGAAGACTGGGAACGGCCTGAGGCCTTGGCACCGCAAATCGTCCACCTTATCTCCAAATTAATTCTGGACCCTGGGTCCAGCCAGCCAGGCGTTGCAGCGTTTTAATGCCGCCACAGGCGAAGGGGAACTGGCACTCGGTGAGTATGTATTTTACATGCGAGGTTGGTGGGCCTCCCAGCGCCTCGCTTTTTTTGCGGAGGAAACTGAGGAAGTTATCTGTTATCTAGAGAGCCTAAGTCATTCATCCAAGGGCACGCGGCGCTAAGGGGCGGAGGAGGCAAGTGAACCAGGCCTGCCGGGCCGAGGGCGCTTGGCGGTCAGGAGCTGCCCCCGTGCCCGGCCCCACTAAGCAGGTTGCCCGGAGGAGACCAGGCCCGTGCCCGCGGGCTCCCTCGGATGCCAAAGGCGCGATTCAGGCGTTGGAGGCTCTAGGGAACTCCAGAAATCCCAGGGAGAGATTCCGGGCCACCAACTCCCCAGAAAGTTGGCTCGCGGCCACTCCCCGGACGGCCCGGAGCCGCCGGCCAAGATGGCACTGTGCGAGCGGCGAGCTACACGCGCGGCGCCGGGCTGCTGCCTCGGGGGAACCCCGCGTGACCCCAGCCGCCAGGCTGGGGTCTCCGTGGCCCCGGCCCCACGCGCGCAGGCCTCGGCGCCGCCGCACGCGGGTGGGCACGCGCGCACCCGCCGGCCCCGCCCCCTGCCGCCCCGCCCCC
>NC_064809.1:131850238-131879001 GCF_023721935.1 Panthera uncia | reverse complement strand
GGCGGGGGAGTGGTGGTGGCAGGAGAGTGGTCCATCCGGCCCAGCTCGCTCTGGCAGCGCCAAGAGGTGGAATGTCCCCCCTGCGCCGGGATGGGAGTGGAATTTAGTGTGTTGGGGGTGGGGAGGGGTGCCGAGGAGCGGTCGTTTTCCTGGGCCTGTGGGTGGGGATTATTGTCTGTTTTTGTGGTTGTGGATGCTAGCGCTGTCTGCCTGTCTGTAAGCGTCCCTTGAGTTTGCCCTTAGGGGACAGATCAGCGTTAGGACTTCCCCCCCCCCGCCCCCCTTTTCCTCTTTGCTTTTTCTCCCCCTCCAAGATTAGATGACTCTGGTAACTGCTGTAAAATGGATGGAATTTTCGAGCTATTATCTAACAGGCAGATCTTTGAATGATAATTGGACCCTTATGTTAACAGCCTCAGTGAAGACTTTCATAAAACATCTTACTTAGGGTGGCAGCGGAACGTCTTACATGGTGGAATAAGAAGCTGCTCAGAAGTCCGACCTGGGAGACCAGGAATCTCCTTCCAGCTTTGCTCCCAAATAAACTGTAACCCTGGCCGAGTTACCTATCGTCTCAAGCCTTCAATTTCCTTATCTGTTAAATGAGGACTCCCTTCCAGGTCAAACACTACAGTGGTTTTGGGTAGGGTTTTATTTATTGTTGTTGTTTTTGGGTTGTTGTTGGTTTTTTTTTTTTTTTTTTTCCTCTTGGTTTGTTTTTGGTTTCCTATCTTGTGCTTTTGTTTAAGTCACAGGCAGCCTTCTTGAGAAATGCAGGATGTTTCTTACCTGGCCTTTAAGATCCTGTCCCACTTTTTAGTTTCCAGCCTCTTCCTTCTGCAACAGAGCATAAAACTTGGTTACAATGATAATTTTTCTTCAAATCTCAGATTCTGTTCTGTGCTTCTCAAAGTGTGTCGTATTATAGTCTGTGCTGAAGATGCCTTATGTTTTTTTGTCTTTGTGCAAAGAGAAGTTATCAGGAGAAAGATTTCAGAGAAAGTTTGACTACTTGGAGGTGTAGAGAATGCAGGTGTGTTTGGGGCTGTGTAAGTTGGTTGGCTCGAAGGAATTCCAGGATCTGTTTCTGCAGGGGATTGTGGAGGGACCTTACTTGAAATTCTTTGATGGGATGTTTGGCATTTGGCTGATTTTTGAAATTTCCAACCTCAGTACCCTCCGAGTAGGGATAAAGAGGAATTCCCTAATACCTCCTGTGAGATGGCGTGCTCGTGGGATTAACTGTCACCTGGGGGTGCACTAATTATTTGCATCCCCAATTTATTCCTTAATGGTAGCCGGATGCTTCCTCTCAGATGCTGCAGAACCCCAATTAGTTTCACTGATTTTATGGTGTGTGAGAGCCTTAGGCCATGCTTTTGACTACTTAGCTCTTCTAGACCATCCTCAGCCTTGGCCTTGTTGGTCTTACATTTCTGGTACTGTGATGCTGGAAGGACATGTGCCTGAAGTGGTGTAATATGTCCCCTGTCACTTTTTTATTCAGTCTGTACAGATTCACGAAGGGTCTTCTCAGCACTGGGAGGTGTGCTCCTAATGTTGACTCTGGAGATGGACTGGTAGAATTTTTCTCGTGTGTTAACACCACACCTGTCACACAATAGGCAGACACTTTTACATGGCTACACAGATTATTTGGAGTTTCTGAAAATAAATAATTTATTTTGTGTTGGTATTTGAAATATGACCTTGTGTTTGGTGTGGGATTTTACAAATCCTGGCTACTTAAGTTATAAGTAGTTTTCGTACTCACATGTGTTTACTTCTGCATTATAACTTACACTTAACAAGGAAAAGATTATTATAAAATTCTTACTCTGTAGAGTTAATTTTTGTGTGTGTGTGTGTGTGTGTGTGTGTGTGTGAGAGAGAGAGAGAGAGAGAGAGAGAGAGAAGGTTGCCAAGGGAGCAGGATGTTAGGAGACATGGGTTTTAGGTTCCATAACCTTTTCATGGTATACTTTTTTTTTTTAATTTCATGAAATGGAATGGAATGGAATTGAAATCATGTCTGTCTAGACCAAGAAATTAAACTTGGACTTCTGGTGAGTGTAGCTTGCTCTTCATATGGATAGGAAAGGACGCTAACATTTGAGTGGGCTTTTTGGTTGTTTTTTTAAATCCAGTGTGCTAGGTTCTGTCCAAGGTATTTCAACTTGTCTTGTAAAAATCTACCCAGCAGACCTGAGAAGTAAATGAGCTCTCTTTTTTCCTGAGAGGTCACGGCTAGTGAGGGTCAGAGAGTGGATGTGACTGTCCTCCCCTTGGCTCCAAAGCCTTTACTAGATCTGTTACAGCTCCTTGCCTGCTCAAGGCACATATCAGCTGGTGGTGGATTGGCCTTGGAATCCATACTTCATGCTTTGCCCATTCTTTTGTTTGTTTGTTTGTTTGTTTGTTTAACGTCTTATTTATTTTTTGAGAGAGAGCACCAGAGAGCACAAGCAGGGGAGGGGCAGAGAGAGAGGGGGACAGAGGATCCAGAGCAGGCTCAAGTGCTGACAGGCGGACAGCAGCGAGCCCAACGTGGGGCTCAAACCCACGAACCACAAGATCACGACCTGAGCTGAAGTCAGATGCTCAGTTGACTGAGACACCCAGGTACCCCTGTTTATTATTTATTTTTTTAAGTTATAACAAAATGGAAATCTGGGCTTGGGCAGAGTAGTGGAAAGCATGATTTTTGCAACCATGCCACTAAACCAGACTCTGGTTTAGTGACCCCCTGGGAGTTTTCTAAACTTTCACTTTCCCTGTACCTAGTCAATTTTATTAGTGTACCTGAGATATAATGTAAAAAATTTCTTTTTCTGGGCACCTGGGTGACTCGGTTGAGCGTCTCACTTCGGCTCAGGTCATGATCTCATGGTTCGTGAGTTCTAGCCCTGTGTCTGGTTGGCTGCTGTCAGCTCAGAGCCCGCTTCAGATCCTCTGTCCCCCTCTTTTTCTGTACCTCCCCCTCTCGCACTCTCTTTCTCAAACATTAAAAAAAAAAAAGTCTCTCTTTCATTCCCAATTCTGCCATTCTATCTTGAGCTGGAAACTTCTTGTATCAGCTCAAAGAATGATACCACAGGTAAGGGGCTGTCTCTTTTCCGGTCTGTGCTACCGCACAGGAATCATACTATGTGGTGACTGCTCTGTTTGACCAGATGGGACTCAAAAGATACGGTTACAAAAGACAGTCCCCCATATGCCTTAAGCACTCTTCTTCATGGGTGCTTGTATTCAAGGCACCTTAGTGCTCATTAGATCTGTCTGGGGTTTCTCACTCTGGTGTGTTCATTTTCTTTTTGTGGAGGTAAAAGTAACAAAATAAAGCAAAAACAGTAAAAACCCTATTTATGTTGGAGTATAACCGTACACCAAAGTTACACATTTGAAATATAAGGAAGTCAAGGCTTTCATAGAGCATAATTTGGTTACATTGTACTTAGACTGGATGGCTTTTTTATTATTAGTTAGGCTGCTTAAAGTCCTCTTAATACCTGTGATGCCTGCAGTATGGGTGAAAAGGTTCTCATGGTGACAAACACAATCAGTACTTTCTGCGTTAGAGCTGTGTTTGCTTTGTAGGTAATGTGTGAAACCCAGCAGGAAGATCAACTAAAAAGTGACTTATTGGTTTATCTGTGGCTTGTTATCTGATGCTTCATTGTGGGGAAGTTAAGAAAGAGAAAACATTAGCTATAGGGGAAAATATCCTTATTGTCATGTGCACATGAGAGCTGTCCTGTAGGAAAGAGTGAAAGTTCATTGGAACACTTGAATGCCAGCCTGATGGGAAGGTGGTTTCCATGTTTGAACATCACATTCCTGAATGAGGACTGAAGCCCTCTGTGTATGTTCCAGTTTTCATTAACAGGTATTTATAGACACTTTTCTAAGCATGGGAGATGCCGTGGCGGGCAAAATAGAAAAGGAAACTGCTCTGAAGTTGGGCTGTAAACATTGACTAAATAAGAATGTCTGGAGGTGATAGCTACGAAGAGAACAAAAAGACATGATAGTGACTCAGGGTGTGCTAGTGAGAGTAG
Organism: Panthera uncia; assembly: GCF_023721935.1. Taxonomy (NCBI): domain Eukaryota; kingdom Metazoa; phylum Chordata; class Mammalia; order Carnivora; family Felidae; genus Panthera; species Panthera uncia. The sequence goes on along the minus strand of NC_064809.1, from coordinate 131,874,943 downwards.
AAGATGTCCCCTCTTCTGAAGCCTTTTTTGCCAGCAGGGCAGTCGGACTTGATCTGTGGGATGGATGAAAATGGCATTAAACAAAGTAAATAATTTGCTTTAGCCCTGAGCATCTTGAGATGTTAATCCAAAGAATAGAAGTGGGTTGGTGGAAATCTTTCCTCTGTTTATATCTTCATGCTTTGTGAATGGGGACTTGGCTCAAAAGAACTTAGGATGGATCATTAGTGGTATCCTGTAAGGGGTAGGAAAGAAAGAAATGATCACCCTTTGTAAAGGGTAGTTGTTCTGATTAAAAAAAAAAAAAAAAAAGTAGAGATGTGTTATATTGATGAGTGCTAGGCATTATTAGAAACATCCTTTAGTTGTGTTTATGTTTCTTTGTTGGGAAATTGGATCGGGGGTGTTGTAATCATCATATTTTGTTAAAGCTTCCAACGAAGCCAGCAGATATTAGTGACATCTGTATACAGGGTACTTTGCTAGGTATTGCATCAGATCCCAAGTGACTGAGTGGAACTTGGGTGGGGGGCTGTTGAGGGCGACAAGGATAGCTCACAGTTGGGGGGGGGGGGGGGAGCGCTGGCAGGGAAGGAAAGAGTGCAGTTCAGACTGGCTGTTAACTTAATCGTAGCCTGAAGGGTTCGTCCTGCCAGCCTTTCCCAGCTAGCCTGCCGCATCCTAGTACCTTCACTCACCCTTTCTACGCTCTCTAATTGTAGAATTCTATAGAGACCTGAAAGAATCCTAAGACATTAGCTAGTCTAGCTCTTTGGCTTTATAGCTCTGGAGAGATGCTGATGCTTTACACGGACAGAGTCAAGGCTGCGACCCTGTTCTTTGCCAGCTAAGCTAGTGTTCTTTCCCCTGTAGCCCATGCCCTCACCAGAGGATTGATAGTTAACAGTTGCTCCTGAGTGGATAAAGAAAGGAAGCCTCTGGGTATTATTGTACCCACTTAGGAAAAAACCTGTGTAGTTCCGAATTTAAGTCAGGGCAAAGACAGTACATTTATCTCAAAAGCAGAGTATGGAAAATAAAGAATATCGTACCATCGTTAGTTTTCACACAAATACATAGTATTGGTTTCTCAGGCTCCACTGAGACATAATCTCATCCCGATCATGTCTTGGTCTGGAAAGGATGCCACCACGTTCTGCATTAGTTGTGAAGTTAGAGTAAGGCCCTTTAGAAGTAGTGAGGGGCGCCTGGGTGGCTCAGTAGGTTGAGCGTCCGACTTCGGCTCAGGTCATGATCTCGTGGTTCGTGGGTTCGAGCCCTGCGTCGGGCTCTGTGCTGACAGCTCGGAGCCTGGAGCCTGCTTCGGATTCTGCGTCTCCCTCTCTCTCTGCCCCTCCCCTGCTCATGCTCTGTCTCTCTCCTTCAAAAATAAATTAAAAAAAAAAAACATTAAAAAAATTAAAAAAAATAGAAGTAGTGGGAAATTTCTGAAATGTGGCTAAATTAAGTTCTAAAATTAAAGAGTTAAAAAACCCTAGGAGTCCTGTTTTTTGTTGTTTTTTTTTCCACCTTGAGACCCTGGTGTCATGGGAGATTTTGCTTCTACATTCAGAAGCACCCTCTGGGAGCCTGGAGATTATTCTGTGTGCCTGACGAGCAGGGATTCTTCCCTGGCATCTCCCTGACTTAGCGCTCTGGTGGGCCAGTGACCTGGGGGCAGCTTTTGTATACCTTTGGCAGGAATGTGAGAGGGCACTCCTGCTGTAAAGAGTCCACACGATGGGCACTTTATGGAGGCAGCAGAGCACGTGACAGAGGATGTGTGTCTTCTCTCTGGCTCCGTCACTTACTAGCAGTGACTTTGGGCATTTTGCCCTAGCCACAGTTTCTTCATCTGTAAAATGGAAATATACTTTCTCGGAGCTATTGGGAAAAGGAATGAAAATAGACAAAGTGTACGGTGGGGCGTACTATCTATAGATGCTACTCAGTGAATGGTAGCGGTCCATGACACCAACGTCGTGCTGTGTCAAGACGCTGGACTAGAGCAGGGCTGGTTCCTACTGAGTGTGTCCGGTTTAGAGTACACTCCCCTGTCTCACACCCGCCTGGCAGAGAAGGCACGGAAGCAGGGGCGTCAGACGTGCCCTGATGAAGGGAGTACAAGGGGCTCTACCAAGATGTGTAACCCTAACTTGAAAGGTCAGAAGCAGCTTCTCAGAAGAGGACCACTTACTTCCTCATCCACCCGCTTTTCTCTCATCTGTTCCTTCCCACTCTGCGGCTCCCTCCTTCTGCTTGACCGTCGGTGTTCTCTGGAGCCTCGTATTTTGGTGTGCCTTCTCCCTGGGTGCTCTCGGATATCCCCAGGTGCTCATGGTTATCCGTGAGCCGATTGATAAGTTCAGCCAGGTCTCTCCTGGACCCTCCAGCTCCGGCTTGACACCACTGCTTGTCTGTGTTACCGGTAACTTGAGCTTCCCAAGTCCAAAACTGAACACGTATTCCTTGAAAGCTCTTTGTCCTTCATCTGTCCCCTTCTCAGTAAGTGGCTTTACCGGCCCCCCATCTTCCCGGGTTAGCGACCTCCCTTTCTCTCACCACCCTCTACGTGTCCCCCATCGCCAAGTCAGTGCCGTTTCTGTACCGTGACTGGAGTCTGTCTGCTCTCCTGCCACTGCCCTCTGAGCCGCCATCATCTCCTACCTGGCACACTCCGATTGCCTCTCAGCGTGGCCTCTCCATTTCCGGTCCTGTTCGTGTCTCCTCTACTTTGCCTGGAATGGCCAAGGGTTGCCTTCTTTCCTCCACTTGAAAGCTTCACGGTTTCTCCTAGCGCTCGGAAGACAGTCCCAGCTCCTTCCCCTTTCTCACAAGGCCCTCGGTACCCTGGGCCCTGCCCGCCTCCCTGACCTCCCCTCCTTGCTGTCCCCCAGCCACATTCACTTTCAAGTCTCCCGAAGGCACCCAGCTCTTGACCACCTGAGGGACTTCTTTATATGTCACTTGCTCTGCGTCGAACACTCTGGCCAGGCCAGCCTTTTTCTCACCCTTCAGGATATTTGTTGAATGAATAAATAGCATGAGACAGGCGGCAAAGGGGATGATGGAATAAGGAGGAAAAGTGTCCTTAGAGTCCATCTATAAAGGTCTAGCAAAGAGATACAGAAATGTGTTTGAAGAGCTGACAGACCGAGAGTTTGGTTGTGGCCCAGAACTCCACCTGTTCAAGCAGAACACTAGGAGTCAGGCGGCCACAAGGCACATCTAACGCTGATGAGAATATAAAGTGATGCCACCACTTTAGAAAACTCTTTGGAAGTTTTTTCAGAACCTGAATGTATGTCTACCCTGTGACCAAGCAGTTCCATTTCTAGGTCTTTATCCAAGAGAAATGCAAATACATGTTCACAGATAAGCCTTATACAAGAATGTTAATGTGAAGCAGCTTTATTCATGGTAGCCAGAAACTGCAGTGTCCAGCTGTCCATCAGTGGGAGAATGGATAAACAAACTGTTGCTTTCATGCAGTGGACGCTCAGCGGTAAAAAGGAACAAACTACCGAGACATGTAGTAAGGATGAGTCTCACAGGTATTAATGATGAGTGAAAAACCAGGCACAAAAAAATACATAATGGATGATTCCATTTATAAGACCTTCTCGAACAGGCAAAAGTGGTCTGTGATACTAGAAATCAGATCAGTGGTTGCTTCTTGAGTGGAAGGGGATTGACTGGGAGGGGACAGGAGAGAACTTTGTAGAGTGATGGAAATATTCTGAGTCTTGATAGGCAGTCATCAAATCTGATTGAATCCATATACTGTATGTAATTTTACTGTGTGTAAATTATACCTACAAACAACCTAGGAATTGTCCTAGATTCCTTCCCCCGTCCCCCACTCTCAACATTTAATGTCCCAGCAAGTTCTGTTCACTTATGTCCAAAAAATATCCTGAATTTGTTTCCTCCTATCTCAAGCACTATCTCCTCTTGTCTGGACTGTATTTTAGCGTCCTGACTGCTGTTCTAACCCCCTATTTTTGGCCTCCTCCCAAACCATTTTTTCCACTTATCAGCTAAAGTGACCTTTAAAAATTCAAATTGGGTTATGTCAGTTGTCTTCCTACAATCCTCCAGTAGCTTTCCATTGCTTTCATGGTGGCCAGCTAGGGCCTGTCTGACCCCTGTCTCCCTGTGAGCCCATCTGCTGTGGCCACCTCCTTACTCTCTAAATTCCAGCCTTGTTGATCCCCACCCCCACCCCCCACCCCATTCTGAACACCTGAAGTTCATTTCTGCCTTAGGACCTTTACACTTGGCTCCTCCATCTGTTGGGAGCTTGCCACCTCACAGATCTGTGTGATACTTGTATGTCTTTCAGGTTCAGTTTAAAGGTTTCCTTTTCTGGGAGATTTTCTCTGACTGTCTCTGTCTAAAGTTGTGTCCCATCACATCACCCAGCTTGATTTTATTCATAGCTTTGATCAAGTCTGAAATTATTTTGGCCTTTTACTTATTTGTTTCCCTGTCTCCTCCCACTGGGATTAAGCTTGATTTGTTCACTGCTGTATTCTTTGTGTCTGTAGTGGTATTTGGCCCACATGGGCCAGAAGTATTGACTAAGAGAAGGTTTTAGGGTGGTGATAATGAGAGAAGATCGTTTAGGAGGTCGGCCTGTGAGGCAGAAAAAGGGGCCAAGGAGAGTGAAGACTTTGGCCTTGGAAACTAGGTGATGGTGGCACCATTCGTTGAAATGAAAAGTGATGGAGAAAAGAAGATTGGGCCAGGGTATAAAGTGATGAATTTCGTTTTGGTCTTAAGTTTGAGGAGAGCGTCAAGTGTTTGAGGCATGGATCTGACATTTAGGAGAAGGAACTGGTCTATAGACTAAGACTCAGAAGTTAGCACTTGTGGTCCAGCCCAGGAATAGATGAGATTGCTCTCAAGTGGTCAAGGGTGTGGGTATGTAGAGGCAGAGAAGCGGTTGCTTTTTCCCTGCCTGAGTGGTAAGCATCTCCCACCAGTAATGAGGACTTCATAGAGCTCAGCCCTTATGTAGGAGGTTTTGTAGTTTTAGGAGCACACCCCCACCCCCTCATCACTGCTAATAGTGACAAATGCTCAGAGAACAAAACTCCGAGGAATGTGAACATTTAAGGGAGTAGAGCACTGTTTCAAGAGCAGAGAGGATGCCACCGGACTGGTTTGGAGGAAAACCCAAAGAGCATGGCACGAAAACAGAAAGTGTTTCAGATCAGAGGTGGTAGCCGAGGTCACCAAGTGTCAGTTGGGAGGGGAGAGGATAAGTGAAGCCAGCTTGTTGTGTGTTCATGAGAAAGTGAGGTGAAGGGGCAGAGTAAGTTTGGGGTCGAATCTTCCTAAAATTTGGCTATTACAGGAAAGTGAAAAATAGCTGCAGAGGGAATCTGAGGTCCAGAGAAGACATTCTTTAACATGTATGAGAACCTTGAGCGAGCATAAATGGAGGTGGGAAGGAGCATCACTGGACAGTGTTGAAGATGCAGGAGGGTTTGCTGGACTGGGGACCTTCCTGGAGAACTCGGAGCCCACTGTGATCCTGGGGCATTGTTTCGATGGTAAGAATAGTACCTCCCGGAGGAGAGCAGAGGTGTGTGGGCAGGAAACTGATGGACATGAAGGCTGGAAGGTAAGGAGCACTTTTCTGTGTGTTCTCTGAAGATCCTGCTGAGGGACAGGAGTGAGGTGGGGAGTCGGAAGCTTAAAGAGCGCAGGAAAGATTTGAGGAAACTGCTGTGGCAGGCAGATAGAGCTAACAGGAAACGGGAATCACAGGGGGAAGTAGAAAGTAGTTAAGATGAGCTTTCTACCTCCTGGGATTTGAGAGAAACTGATCAGACCTTTCCAATTCTCTGTCTAGTTTTACATTCCAATGACTCGGACTCAGCTTTTCCTGCCTTGTGTCTGGTGATCCCACTCCTTCCCCTTATGCCTCTGCCATTCCCATTCACTAGACCAGTAACTTGTAAATTATTCCAGACCTCTCATATTTTATTTAACCAGTACTCACACAGCATTCATGGTTAGGTAGGTGGCAGTGTTCTAAGTGCTCTGTTGAAGCAGCAGGGTTAGGTGGAGGCACTCAGAATCCCTTGGAGCTGGGCTGCCCCAGGTTTGCAGAGGTGGCTGGGGCCCAGGTGGCCTGGCTGGGGCAGAAGAGTGAGACTCACCTCTCCCCATTTCAGTCTCAGCAACATTTGTCCATGCTCTCTTAACTTTGGGGTGTCGGTGCAAGATTTTTGCTGGAAAAACTGCAAAATGTTCTTGAACACCACTGTACCAGGTGGTAAGATCCTTGCAGTCAAGGCTGTGTTTTGTTTTATTTTATAACCCCAGCATCTGGCATTTTGCCTTGTCAGTGCATTGAGAGTGAATGTGCTGGCTTTGCCTTTGAGGCTGTGCTCTGGAACACCCTGTCTTTATCCTCCTCTGTCTTTATCCATATGTTACAGTTAATGTATGTCTACTTACAGTTGATGCAGAACGTGTCTATTTCACCACAAAATTGTGTATTCTTAGGTGGCCACCATGCCTTGATAATCTTAATTTCTTCATATCTCTTTTGCAGAGTAGGTATTAAAGTAATGTTAAATTTGGATTCCTTGTAGAAAACTTGAAAAGTATTCCTAAGAGTAACTCAAATGGTTTAAGAATGGGGAAGGAGGGCCTGGGTGGCTCAGTTTGTTGACTGACCAACTCTTGATTTCGTCTCAGGTCATGATCCTAGGGTTGTGGGATCAAGCCCCATACCAGGCTCTGTGCTGAGTGAGGAGCCTGCTTAAGATTCTTTCTCTCCATCTGCCTCTCTTCCCCCTGCACACTTGCGCACACTCTCTCTCCAATTAAAAAAATAAAAAATGAAAAAATAATGGGGAAAAAATCAGAGAAAATATCATCCAAATAACGGAGTTAATTTAGCCTGATCAAGTATTTTTTTTTAACTTTTTTTTTTTAAGTTTATTTATTCTTGAGAGATAGAGACAGCATGAGCAAGGGAGGGGGAGAGAGAGGGGGAGACACAGAATTGGAAGCAGGCTCCAGGCTCTGAGCTGTCAGCACAGAGCCTGACGCGGGGCTCGAACCTACGAACAGCGAGATCATGACCCAAGCCGAAGCCGGACGCTTAACCGACTGAGCTACCCAGGCGCCCCCTGATCAAGTATTCTAAACAGTGAGTTAATGAAGGTTTTAGGGTGTGTTAAAGAGTGATGGTCAACTGTTTCTCAACTCTGAGAAGGAAAACAAACAATAGCAAATGAGGTCAGATGGAGTATGAGTGGCTTAGGTGAACAGACCGGATAACTCCCTGCCTTGTAAGGAACCCTGGGAGTTCCTCCTGGAGAGTTTTAGAACAAGTGGAATAGACTTACTTGTGTCCAGTAATCCCTACTTGATGGCAGAGGTGTGGCGAACATGCTCTCAAGATTTCTGCCAAATGGGGCGCCTGGGTGGCGCAGTCGGTTAAGCGTCCGACTTCAGCCAGGTCACGATCTCGTGGTCCGTGAGTTCGAGCCCCGCGTCAGGCTCTGGGCTGATGGCTCGGAGCCTGGAGCCTGTTTCCGATTCTGTGTCTCCCTCTCTCTGCCCCTCCCCCGTTCATGCTCTGTCTCTCTCTGTCCCAAAAATAAATAAAAAACGTTGAAAAAAAAATTAAAAAAAAAAAGATTTCTGCCAAATGGTTCCTGTAAACTCAACGTACTCGGGGTAGATGAACCTAAACAGATGTACAGGTACCTGCACATTAATGAACAGACATAAGCACAAATGTACACATTGCATCGACTTCAGTGCCTCTTGTTTTGTTTTTTTCCTGGTGGATATATAAGATTAAACATAATGGGAGTAGAATTTTCATCTTTTAGTAGAAGTCTTTGTGGGAGCAGATTTAAGTTCTTACATATTGAATAGGAGAAATTTGAGTTGGAAAGAAGGACATTGCAGCCTGCAGCATTTATTAAATGTTTCTTTCTAAAAAAAACATTAACTTTTTTTTTTTTTTACATTGGCTAGCAGAGTGCTGAAAGTTGACTATCCCTAAAAATAAGGGACACAGAGACACAGGTCAAATGAAGCCTATAGGAATGAACATCAGAGAAAATACAAGAAAAAGAAAATTCCTACTTCACTTCAGCCAAGATTGCTAAATATGTACCATGCTAGGAACCAGAAATGCAAAACAAATAAGACCTCTTCCTTTCTGGAATGCCATGTCTATAGAAGAGTCAGACATGGAAGCTTCCCACTTATAAAAGCTATGTGGGATCTATAAAGCTAAAATAGTGGTGTAGCCAAAGGTCTAGGAGAGAACTAGTGGGAGGCTTTACTTCTGCTTAAATATGGGAAGAATATCAGAGAAGGATATAGAGGAAGGGACAGACATATGAGCAGGACCCAGAAGGATGGAGAGGAGCATTCCAAGGGGAGGTCCTTCAAGAACCAAGGCTTGCAAGTATGTGGCGCATTACATGGAAAAGCTCAGGATCTTAGGGAGCCTGGAGATTACAGAGAAGGGATGTCAGAAGGGGCTGTGGGCTGAGAGTGAGGCCCTTGGTGATGGGACTTGAATCTGGCCCAGGGCACTGGATTCTCATAAATGGAACAAGGTTTTGTGAAGAGAGGTGTGCTATTGAGAGACAAGTGGGAAGGAGATGGGAGGGCTAATGAATTGATCATCTGTGCGTCTTCCTGTTCAGGTTTTCCCAAGGCTCTAGTATGCATGAGAAAGATCTGTAAAATTTAGCAACTGGTTGAAATAAATGGATTTACAGGAAATTTTGGCATCAGTCCACTTTGATTCTAGAACAGATCAACAAGGATATTCTATTTACCAAAAACTGGAATAAATAATACTAAATAAAAACTAACATAAATACTTTATATAAATAATAAATTCTAAGTGCCAGATGTTCTAAACGCTTGAAAAATAGTAACTTGCTTAATTCTTACAAAAATTCTTTGAGGTAGTATTATTATCTCCGTTGTTTAGATGAGGAAACTGTAATAGAGAGGTTGAGCTATTTCCTCCAAGGTTTCATCTAAAAAGTAGCAGAGCCACGGGGCTCCTGGGTGGCTCAGTCAGTTGAGCATTCGACTTAATTCAGTTCAGGTCATGATCTCAGGGTTCATGAGCCTCATGAGTTCTCATGGGTTGGAGCCTCATGTCGGGCTCTGTGCTGACATCTCAGAGCCTGGAGCCTGCTTTGGATTCTGTGTCTCCCTGTCTCACAGTCCCCTACACCCTCTGTCCCTTTCTCTCTCTCTCTCTCTCTCTCTCTCTCTCTCAAAAATAAGCATAAATTTTTTTTTTTAAATAAATAAAAAGTAGGAAAGCCAGGATTTGGAACCGAGCATCCTGTCTCTGGACTCTGTGCCCTTAACCCGTACACAGTGCAATTCTGTGTTTAAATGAACTGGAAGAAAACTCTTGCAGAATAAGTTCATGACCCCTTTGAAGAGGAGTTTGGGTTTGGATTGTAGAAAAAGAGCAGCATGGAACCCAAGAATTGCCATCTGGGGACCTGCTTGTTAGAACATCATTTGTGTGAAGGCAGGGACTTTCTACTCTGAATCATATCCCCAGTGCCCAGAACAGTGCTTGGTATGTAGTTAGTGCTCAGCAAATAGTCTTTGTGTAGATTAATAAATAAATTTTGCTGCCAGCCCTCAAGGGAATATACCGTGGAGACTTCAGTTTTTTTCTCCCTTTGACTCACCGTTCGCGATCCCTTTCTGAATTAATGAGTTCCGTGAATTTATTGCTTGCTTGTTCTTATTGAACTTACCTTGCTCAGCTTTCAAAGGATGCCAGCTCAGTCTACTGTTTTGGGGATTTAAAAAAAAATCAGCAACTTACTTTCAAAATCAAAATATTAGGTTTTAAGATTTTAGCAATCTTTGTAAATGTGATTTCTTTTGTTGATGCATTTGGCTTTTCATATGCCTGTGTTGAAGATGTAAACCTTGGAAATATTATTAAAGAGAATTAGGGGGCACCTGGGTGGCTCAGTCAGTTGAGCATCCGACTTCGGCTCAGGTCATGATCTCATGGTTTGTGAGTTCAAGCCCCATTTAGGGCTCTGTGCTGACAGCTCGGAGCCTGGAGCCTGCTTCAGATTCTATGTCTCCTTCTCTCTCTGCCCCTTCCCCACTCATGGTCTGTCTCTCTCTGTCTCTCAAAAATGGATAAACATTTAAAAAAAAAAAAAAAGAGAGAATTAGAAGTGCTGAATCACTCACTGTATTGCATACCTGAAACTAGTATGACACTGTGCATTAACTAACTGGATTTAAAATAAAAACTTAAGGGGCGCCTGGGTGGCTCAGTCGGTTGAGTGTCCGACTTCGGCGTCGGGTTCTGTGCTGACAGCTCGGAGCCTGGAGCCTGCTTCAGATTCTGTGTCTCCCTGTCTCTCTGCCCCTCCCCCGCTCATGCTCTCGCTCTCTCTCTCTCTCTCTCTGTCAAAAATAAATAAACATTTAAATAAAATAAAAACTTAAAAAAATAAACAAAAAATAAAACACTAATATCTAAAAAACAAAAGAGAATTGGAAATGACTTCTAACTATAGTAGTTGAGATTATATATTTATGGAATCCTTAACAGACCAGGCATGTTTCCCTTTGTTTTGTTTTTTTGCCAGTATTCTTAATATTTGATACTGGTCTACCTGTATCTGCCACAGAAGTTCCCTCCGTGAATGAGTGGTTAGGAAATCTCTTCCAGGAGCCCAGTGGTGATACAACTCTGGAGATGTCTCTGCTAATGTAAAGCTTCAGCATCAACCATGTAGAAGTCATATATCTGATTTCATTAGCAAATTACTAGGTGATAATAAGTTCCTAAGGAGGAGGAGACTAATGTTTTCTATTTTAGTTCATTCTAAATTAAATCATTTGAGAATGGGAAAATGGGAAATATTGTCTCTTTTCATCTATAAATATTCAGACTTAGTTCTGTAAGCCAGTGTATTGTTTCTCTTGCTGACCTGATTCAGCTTATTAACATTTTATTTAAATACATACCTCATAATATTTTATTTTCTTTTAAGAATAAGATTTGACTCTACTACATTACAAATTTGAAAAAAATCCCGCTCTTCCTAGAGATGAAATGGTCATATGAAAATCGTTACTTTTGTTGAAATAGTTATACATGGAAATAATTCTATACGTTAGAGGAAAAAATGTCAAGAATGTTAGCATCGTATTTTAGTTTAACTTTTAGAACTGTCTTTTATTGGGGTGCACGGGTGGCTCAGTTGGTTGAGCATCAGCCCTTGATTATAGCTCAGGTCATGATCTCACGGTTTGTGGGATTGAGCCCGGGGTGGGGCTTTGTGCTGTCAGCGAAGCCTGTTTGGCTCTTCTCTCTTTGCCCCTCCCCCGCTCATTGTCTCTTTCTGTCAATATAAATAAACTTCAAAAAAACCCACAACTTTCTTTTATTGAAATGTATCTTTTTATTATGAAATTAGTGTGTGCTTATGGTATAAAAACAATACAGAGGTGTATAACCTTACTCTCCAGAGATCACCGTTCTTACAGTTTAGCGCGTATTTTTCCACATTTGTTTTTATTTTTTAAATTAAATTTTTTCTAATGTTTATTAATCTTTGACAGAGATTGTCACTATTTTAGTTCATTCTAAATGAACACACTTTGACAGAGTGTGGGGGGATGGGGTGGTACGGGGGTCGGGGAGAGAGAATCCCAAGCAGGCTCTGCACTGTTAGTACAGAGCCAGACACAGGGCTCACTCTCTTGAACGGTGAGATCGTGATCTGAGCCAAAGTCAAGAGTCGGATGCTTAACCAGCTGAGCTACCCAGGTGCCCCTCTGCACTTGTTCTTAAAAATTGCCTTTATTTTTTAGAATGGTTTTAGGTTCACGGCAAAATTGAGAGCAAGGTACAGGGATTTCCTGTACACCTCCTTCCTACCCCTCCCACAGCCTCCCCCATTATCAACATCATCGACCAGAGTGGTGCATTTGTTAAAACTGTGAACCCAAATGACACATCATTGTCCCCCAAAGCCCATAGTTTATATTACAGTTCACTCTTGGTGTTATGCTGTTCTGTGGTTTTGGACAATTGAGTAATGACATGTGTCCTCCGTTACAGTATCATCCAGAGTAGTCTCACTGTTCTAAGAATCTTCTGTGCTCCGCCTCCTCATCCCTCCCTCTCCCCAACCCCTGGCAGCCACTAGTGTTTTTACGGTCTCTTGGTTTTGCCTTTTCTAGATGTCATATGGTTGGAATCATAGCATGTAGTCTTGTCAGATTGGCTTTTTTCACTTAGTTATATGCATTTAAGTTTCCTCCATGTTTTTTCATGGCTTGATAGCTCATTTCTTTTTATCACTGAATAATACAACTGTCTTCTTATGTGTAGATGAAGGTAGTTCTTAAGACTGTTTAATGAAATATTCCCAGGTTTCTGTTATAGTTGATTCATATCCCAAAGACTTCTTGTATTCAACCATTTATGCCAAATTATTACCTAGGTTTTTTTTTTTTTTTTTTCAACATTTTTTATTTATTTTTGGGACAGAGAGAGACAGAGCATGAACGGGGGAGGGGCAGAGAGAGAGGGAGACACAGAATCGGAAACAGGCTCCAGGCTCCGAGCCATCAGCCCAGAGCCTGACGCGGGGCTCGAACTCACAGACCGCGAGATCGTGACCTGGCTGAAGTCGGACGCTTAACCGACTGCGCCACCCAGGCGCCCCAATTACCTAGTTTTTAGATAACAGCAGCAAAATAGTTTCTATGTCTATTAAGCCACTGATCTAATGGCTAACATTTATATATCCTTTACCAAGTGCACAGTATTTATATTCATTATTTTATTTAATTCTCACAAAAGAGCTTTATAAGGTTAGTACTTTATCTGTGAAATGGGGGTAAAGAAATATATTTAGGAGAGATTAGGTCATTTTCAAGAGGTCATTCAGTCATTACGTGATAGAATCCGGGCTTGAACCCAGCTCTTTGTGGCTCCAAAACCTGTTTCTCCCTTTTAATGTAAAATGTGTACCTTGTGAAAATGCATACTGCCTGGCTGCTTCCCTTCCTCACCCACCTGAGCTCAGGCAGCCCCCTTGCTCTCTGCCTCGCTCTCATCACAGCGTTTGTCTGACATGTTTGTCTTTTATCTCTTTCTTCCACTAAAATGTAAAGTCCATGGGATAGAAAGTGTCTCCTTCACCTTTGCAGGTCTGCTGCCTAGAGCTGTACTTGGTACACGGTAGGAGCTCACATATTCGTCTTAAGGAGTCTGTGCCATAGATCAGCCCATAAGATTTGCTTTTAATCACTTTTGTAGGACAGACTATTCTTTTCCTTTTTAGTTAGTGATTTAGGCGAAGGGGTTCAGAGAGGGGTCCCTTGAGAAGATGCTGAGGAACCAGCTGAGGAGGAGACAGGCTGCCATGGAAATAGAGATTGGAGGTAGTTTGAACAAAGGAGGTGCTGCTTGTCGGAGCCTCCTGAGGGTAACTCTTCCCCAGTTCTTGGTCCAGTCTCTAACCACTGCCAGGGTCAGCTCTTCCCCTGTCCTTCTCAGTTGTGTCCTGAATTAAAGGTGGGTGCCTTCCTTGTTGTTCAGGGTTCACGGTGGGTAGGATGCTGTCCTGCCTTTCCAGCCCCGTCTCCTGGTTTCCCTGTGTGTATCCTCTCCTGCGGCTTCTGTGTCCCCAATTCCATGCATGTGCCCATGCCTTCTTTGCCCCTTTCTGCCTCTGTTGAGATCTCTGTCTTTCAAGGCCTTTCTTTAATGCTCCTTCTTCCAGGAAACCTAACCCCCTCTTAACTGGGTGTTTCTCTCATGGAATTTTATAATTTTCTTGTGTACATTTAATCTTTGCTTTTTATTATATTCTTCAACGTGTTCTCGCCCTCCTTCCCCAGTCCTCTTTGAAGGCACGGATTATAGTGTCAACACTCCTTATGTTCTCTGTGGTGCATTGAATATGTGAGCCGACTGAGAATAGTTTTTGAAGTAGAGAAGAACAAAGGTAGACAAAAGACAGAATTAATGGCATTTAGTTTTGGCACAGGGAAGACTTGTTCTTCATCGAGGATTGTTTTGGTGGTCAGGAACCTTTTTGAAGAGAAGCTGAGTGTGGGGTGGGGTGGGTAAAGAATGAAGTGTATAGTGAGTGGGTCTGATCTGGAGGAGAAGCCAGGAAGCCAGGTGGAGAAATGACTAGATAGGAGCAGCACTCGTTTTTCGGAGTTCTGAGGTGAGTCCCAGGACTTGTCCTCAGGGTGTTCCGCAGTACAGTGAGGGAAACAGACATGTTAGATCAAAATTAGTGCATTATGAAAGTGTAGCCATAGAGAAGGGAAGGCGCTAGAAAACAGTGGTTGATTCTGGAAAAGTGTTTGGGGTAACAGCCAGTGACCTTAGCAAGATCGAGGTCCTGAGAAGGTGGGCAGAAAGGTTGGCATCATGCTGTAGGAAGCAGTCTTAGGGTTAAGACAGTGGTTCTGTCCCTCTTAAATGAGCATTGCAGAAGGTGTCACAAAGATATTTCAGGATGACGGTCATAAAAGGTTAGCTTTTAGTGTGTGAGCTTAGATTTATGGAGGGGGGAAGTAGGTCGTGGTTGAAAGAAACAATAGTGAATTTAGTGTTTGAAACTTCCATAGCAGCTTGTTCAGTGTTTCGCAGGTTTGCGGGGCTCGGGATTGAAAGTATTCAACTATTCAGTACAGGAGCCAGCAGTAGTGCAGATGAGGAGTGGGGGGGAGATCAAGTCACAAATTGCTCACTCTTGGGTGTCCTGGGTTCTTTTAGACTGAGATGCCTCCTTTGGGTTTTAAGATTTTATTTTTAAGTAATCTCTGTACTCAACATGGGACTCAAACTGACAACCCCAAAATGAAGAGTCCCATGTCCCCCTCGACTGAGCCACCCAGGCGCCCCTTGTTTTCTTTTTTTAATTGATGTGAAGTTCACACAAAAGTAGCCATTTTAATACAATACATTATTAACCATAGTAACCATGCCGTATTAAGTCTCTAGAATTTATTCATCATACCACTGTTAAGTTTGTACGCTTTGACCAAAATTAACCGTTTTAAAGTGAACAGGAGGGTTCAGTGACATTTAGTACATTTATGACGTGCATCTGCAGCCTGTGTTTAGTTCCAAAAGATTTCCATCACACCCCAAAGAGACTCCATACCCCGTAAATAGTTAATCTCCTCCCCATGTCCCCCAGCCCGTGGCAGCTACCAATCTGCTTTCTGTCTGTCGATTGACCTATCGTGATGATTTCGTGTAAATGGAATCGAACAATATGTGGCCCCTTTTGCCTGGCTTCTGTCACTGAGCATGTTTTCGAGGTTCATCCACATTGTAGCATTTGTCAGTACTTTGTTTGAATACCTGTTTTCAGTTGTTAATAATAAGCTAATAAAGTATCAGTATCGGTTCAGTTAGAACAAGTATAGGACACTAACTGAGGTGTTTCCCCTGCTACTAACATTTCAGGTTAGTGGGATACATTTGCTACAGTCGATGAACCAATAGTGATACCACATTGTTGACTAAAATGCACGGTTCATATTTGAGCTCACTTTTTGTTGTACATTCTGTAGACTTTGACAAAGACATAGTGTCTTGTATCATCCAGAATAATTTCACTGTCTTAAAAGTTCCCTCTGCCCCACCTGTTCATCCCTTCTCCCCTCCCCTTGCATCCCTGGCAGCCACTAGTATTTTTACTGTGTCTGTAGTTTCGTCTTTTTCAGAATATTATTTAGTTAGAATCATATAGTTATGTAGCCTTTTCAGACTCTGATCTTTTCACACAGCAGTGTGCATTTACGTTTATTCTGTGTCTTCTTGTGTGGCTTGATAGCTTGTATTTTTTATCACTGAATAATATTTCATTGTATGGATGTACCCCAGTTTATATCCATTTTACCTGTTGAAGGACATTTCTATTGTTTACAGTTTTTGGCAATTGTAAACAAAGCTGTCAACGTTAATGTGCAAGTATTTATGTTTACAGAAGTTTCAACTCATTTGGGTAAACGTCTAGGAGCACTGCTGCTGGATTGTTTAGTAAGAATATTTTAGCTTTGTAAGAAATTGCCAAATGATCTTCCACAATGGATGTATATTAACTTCTTTTTTTTTAAACTATAGTACAAATTTCCATTTTAACCATTTTTAAGTGTATATTTCACTAGCATCGATTACTCAGTGTTGTGAAACCACCACCACTGTCTCCGAAACCTTTTTATCACCCCCAAACAGAAACTAGGAAACTATTAAGCAATAACTACCTCTTCCCGCCTCACCCCGCCCCCAGGCTGTAGTACCCCTAATCTATTTTCTCTATCTGATTTTGCCTGTTCTAGGTATCTCTTGTAAGTAAAATCATACAATATTTGTCCTTTTGCATCTGACATATTTCACTAATGTTTTCAGGGTTCATTCATGTCGTAGCAAATACCAGAACTTCCTTTCCTTTTTGTGATTGAATAATACTTCACTGTGTATATCACCTTTGATTCATCCATTCATCTGATGGACACTTGTGTTGTGTTTGCCTCTTGGCTGCTTTGAATAGTGCTGCAGTCAACATGGGCATCCAGGTATCTGTCTGCGTCTCTGTTTCCAGTTCTTTAGGGTATACACGTGGAGTGAAATTGCGGGGTCCTATAGTAACTCTGTATAAATTTTTGTGGAAGTGCTACGTTGGCTTCCAAAGCCTCTGCACCATTTTACATTCACCACAGCAATGTGTGAGGGTTCTGATTTCTCCACATCCTGGCAACGCTTGTAATTTCCTGTTTCTTGATTATAGCCATCCAAATGCGTGTGAGGTGGGATCTCACTGTGGTTTCGATTTGCATTTCCCTAATAATGTTGAGCATCTTTTCATGTGCTTATTAGCCATTTCAGTATCATTTTTTGAGAAATATCCATTGAAGTCCTTTGTTTATTTTTTAATTGCACTGTCTCTTTAGTGTTGAGTTGTAAGAGTTCTTTATATATTCTAGATACTAGACCCTTATCAGATATCAGATAGTGCTTTTCATTGTCTGGGAATTTGGAGTTCTTTTCTGCTAGTATCAATTGAACAAGTTAGTTTAGACACATTAGCTTAGATATGAATAAGCCTATGTGCAGGTTTGAACAATAGTGGAATCCCAGAAATAGAAGCAATTTTGAACAATTTTGAAATTTGATGCCTATATTTTTATTTAGTCATTGTATTTTTTTCCCTGGTATCTTTGAAGCCTGTACAGCTCACAAGACTCATGAGATCTGGAAAAACCCAACATACGTAAAATATCGTAAACCACTTTATTCCTAAGACTGAGACATTTAGAGTTATGTGTTGAATCATGTCATGTTAATTGACAGTCATATTCTAAATACAGAATCACAGGAGCCCTCCCAGTAATTGACAGCTTGTCCAGAAACTTCATTAGAACTTTGCTTCAGAAAGGGTTTATTTCATTTCATCAACACAGTGGTATATGTACCACCTGCTTCTTTGCAGGTCGACTTGGGCACAGGGTTTTATACTTCCCTCTTTCAGCCAGTTCCACTCCTACCTGATTCCCTATACGGGAATGTACTGTGTTACGGGAGTTGTGGCCCTGTATTTTTACCTTCTTGGCGGAGAGGGTTCATTTAGCAGTTTGAGCTTAATAGAAAGCAGAGATCCTTGGGCTTTTTACACAATTGATTTCCATATAACTTAAGCATTCCATGAAATATATACTTGTTTCCTGATTATCTGCTAAGTGACCATAGGTATTCCCTACTCCCCAGTGACTGGTCTTTGCTCAGCTGGCTCCTGGTGGAACTCTTCCTTTGCCTAACCTTTCAAGAGTCAGCTCCTCCATGTTGCCTTGGAAAAAGCGCTTGTTAGAGTGGTTTATGGCACCGTGAATAGAGCGAAGTAAGAGCTGTCTGTTCAGACTTCCCATTTTTTAAAATCATTTAGTAGGTAGGGTTGGGGGGTGCGGAATATGAGGAAAAGATTCTTTGAGTTTCTCATGCCAAGGATTTTCAGTTCAGATAGTGAGGTGTGATTCATTAGCACTGTAAAAGAAATGGAAATAGCTTCTAGGCCTGGACTTTGGATCCTGCTTGTTGTTATTACTCCAGTGCCTTTTAGTTTTATTGTTTTTTAATTTAATCCATTTTCCTTTTAAATACTTTTCTAGCATTTTCTTCTTGCCTTTTCCCTTTTTTTCCCCTTCTTTTTGGTAGCACATGAGGTGAAGTGTTTTAGATTATTATGATTTAACATCTCTCTTCTAAGTGCTTGACTTTTGTGCCGTGCCTTTGTATTCCCTGTGTGTAGCCCCTAGTAGGACCATAGTAGGTACTTGTTGGATTAGCTGTGGCACTATGCTTAGAGAACAGGTCGTGTCATTTGTAGAAGACATTCTAGATTTGTTGAGTCTGTGTCTTTGTGTCTCTTCCCTGTTCTGGAGAATGCCCAGCTGTTCTCGTCCATATGACTTTGTACCCATTCTTTTCTCGTTCTGAGACTCCAGGGACACCGATGTGTTAGACTTTCTTTTTTGTCCTTTTTGTCACTTCTCCTTTCTCCTGCATTTTTTGTCCTTTTCAGTTTTGCATTCTGGGTAGTTAATTGTGACCTGTGGTCCATTTTAACCCATTCCCTCTTTGACTAATTGCGTTTAATTGAAATTAAGAACTCAGTGGATGAGTTTGTTGTATTTTTCAGTTTTGGTCCTTTTCAAATCGGCTAAGTTGCTTTTTATGGATTCCTGTTCCCTGCTAAATTTTTCAAGCTTGGCTTTTATTTTCTAAAACAGAGTAAATATAGTTGTTTCATAATCTTCTCCTCACTTCCATTATCTGAAGTCCCTTTGGGTCTGTGACTGTTTTTGATGGTTCTTACTCATGGTGTTTTGTCTATTCGTATGTTTGTGTGCTGGACGTGGTATTTGAAACATTATTTATAGAAATGATTAGAGGCCTTAGATGTCTTTTTCCAAGGAGGATTTTTATTTGCTTTTTCCAGGTGCCCGAGGGTACTAGCAAACCAGGATCACTTTAATCCAAGTTGAGAGTTTGAGATTTTCTGGACTAACCAGGTGATTTGAAGCTGAGTCCATGGGAAGGCTGACTTCCACTTCACTCCTACTCATAGGATGCTGCCCTTTAGGGCCCCGATCCACTGATTTGGTGGCGGGCAGCTGTGGATCTCCCTACAAGGGTCCTGGAAGGGCCAGACATGGCATTGAGCCTCTTGGCCACCTCTGGTAGATCAGCAAGTGCCCCAGGTCTCACTTCTTTGTGTATCTGTTCTTTCCAGGGTAGTAACATGGTAATTCCTCACTATCCTGTTAATTTGTTACCTATCTTAAAAAAGAGGTATGTATATATCATCCAGTTTTTGTGTCAGGTTATTTAGTCCATCATTATTGGATGCAGAAAATGAGACTTTATTTTCATGGGCTCATGTTATCCTAATATTCACCTGGAAACAAGTGACCATAAGGTGAGAGATGCTACCCTGTGGTCTTTTTTACAACTCTGTGGTGCTGAGTGAGGAGGAGATCGCAGAATGGTTGGGTAAACCAAGCAGTATTTGTTGGAGGGTTCTTCAAGAAGCCGCATCTAGAGCAAGCAAACTACCTGACTTTTAAATCCCAGTTTTACCACATGTTAGCAGTATGACCTTAATCCAATCACTTCTGTGTCTCTGTTTTCTCGTCTAAAATTGGAAATATTAATTGTACTTACCTGTGGTTGTGCTGCTTAAATTAGTTAATGGCTCAAACTTAGGATATTGCCTGACTGCTAGTAATCACTAGATAAATTTTACCTAGTATTAAACCATCTGGAAAATTTGATAGTATCTGATTTTTCGGAAAATGTTCATGCCCTTTTGGCTTTTATTGTCAAAATTTGGGATTGCAAGCGGCAATGCCTTCTCATCAGCCACCTGTTCTCTGCAGGCTTATTTTGGAGTGACTGAAGTTAGTGTTTGCTGATTTCATGCCAGTGGTTAGGGGAGGAAGAGTTACACTCTCTCCTGCCCTTCAGAGACCAACTACCCCCCCAGTGCATCTCCAACAGTCAGGCCACTGTCCCTCTGTGGGGAGGGGTGGGGATTGGTCCTATGGCTGTGGCTCTCTTGTATGTGGTGAGAATGTGCTCTGTTGGCATTTTGATTGTGAATTAGGAGGGCTGCTGAGGATTTAACCCTGCTGTGATTTTTATGAATGGACTGTAGATCCCAGGGTGTGGGAGCTTTTCTTAATTAGAGAATGACATAGGAATTAGCTGTCCACAGAGTGGTTTTCTATCAGTCGTAGCAGTGACTTTTTTAGGGTTTTGTCGTATTTCATTTGTTTGATTGACTGATAGTGCCTCTTCCAGCTTTTTTCCTTGTTGCTGATCTTTTGCCTGATTTTTCACTGGTTCAGACGTTTACCTGGGAAAGTCAGAGAGGATGGTAATACTAATAACGATCATTTTAATTTATGTGGTACTTAGCAGCTTACACATTTATCGTGGAACATTTCTGTGAGGCAGCAGGTTAAGTAACTTGCCCAAGTCACAGAATAAGTGACAAAACCCGTAAGTATTTAAATATAGGTTTCCTGGTTCTAAATACAGTATTTTTCCAGTGCATCACCCAGGAGAATTATTGAAAACAAGTTTAAGAGGGGAAGCAATTGTACCTTGCTAAAATAAAGTTGTATTTTTGCTCATTTTGCCTGCTGAAACAAAATTCTATTTTCAGATGATTTTTTGAAACATGTTTTTCTTGGTGTCTTTCTTCAAGACACGTAGTTTGACTGTAGGTAAGAAAGTGCTCGATGCTCTCGTGGTCCCGTAAGTGGAGAGATGAGGTGGCTGCGTGGCTGTGTACTGATTGAGCCCCGTCTCTTGCTCTTCTCTCCGGTACCATTCACACATGGAAGGAGGCCCCACTGGAGGAGGGTTTTATTGCTACTGCTTCCCGGATTTCTTGGGAAAGAGCAAACAGTTGCCAGTAGTTTCTTTTGTCTCCAGTGCCTGTTAGGGATGTGTTTGGCATCCTCTGCGTTACAGTTACGGCTCCTCCCTCATCTCCCCTCTTTATGAAATGAAATGAAAACCTCAAATACCGTCTACAGCTAAAGCCACTCACAAAGATCTTAGGCTACTGAAGTGATCTTTTTACTTCTTTAAAGTCATCCAGCCCCAGGGGTGCCTGGGTGGCTCAGTCGGTAAAGCGTCGGACTTGGGCTCGGGTCATGATCTCACGGTTTGTGAGTTCGAGCCTCGTGTCGGGCTCTGTGCTGACAGTTCAGAGTCCGGAGCCTGCTTTGGATTATGTGACCCTCTCTCGCTCTGTCCCTCCCCTGCTCATGCTCACTCCGTGCGCGCACTCTCTCTCTCTCTCTCTCTCAAGAATAAATAAAACATTAAAAAAAAATTTTTTTTTTAAGTTGTCCAGCCCCAGGTTAATTTGCTAATTTCTTGAAGCACTTCTTGGAGATTTAGAGGTGACTCTTTTAATTCAGAGTTGAAGTTTCAAAGTTTGTAACATGTTTGAAACAATCTGTTGAGCTATTTATAGGTGTAGAATTTTGTGGGGGGTTTTTTGTTTGTTTTTCTGTTTTTAAGTGGGAAGTTCAGTAATCCTTAGAAGGACACTTAGTTTATGGATGCATTTAACAAGAACTAACACTATTCCTTGGGATTCTGGAGTTGTGGTAAATTTGAGGCGACGGTGCAAATTGTGGAGTGCGTCAGCTCAGCTCCTCTTGTGCTCTTCCGCAGGAATTCATCATCCAGACAATATTCCTCCCATGCCTGCATCCCTAGCCATACGGAGAGGACCCCATAAACTGTAAAAAGGTCCATTGGCTTTTATCTGGAGTGGACTCTACCCATAGAACTCAATCCGGCCTCTTGCTTCATTTGACAGGTTGACCTATGGGGTTGGTACCTCCAATAAAATCAAGTCTTAATGCTTTGGTTGAGTGCATTTCTCATTGCTCTGCTCAAGAAGGCCAGGGACGCATTAAAATCTGTTTGTCCCATCCTGTATTTCCTTTCTTAGGTTGTCGGGGCAGTGCTTTTGTCTTATGTGTTATTTGTTTGGATTCAACTTCTATTCCTAAACCCAGGATGTGGTCAGTTGGTGTTAAAAGGTCATTTTGCATTTTAAACATGTCTGATTCACTAGCTCATGTGTCTCCATGTGTATGTGAGTTATCTTTTCATATTTTTGCATACCTTTGTGTTGAACTTAAAAAAGTGCTTTCTTTCAAAGTCAGAGCCTTTGGAAAGAGGCACCAAATTTTGAAAACCCTTTGCAACATTTTAAAAAACCTTTTAATTTATGTTATTTAATAGTAAGTTAAGTTGTTTTTATTTATCAGAAATGGTAGCTATTATGTTCAGTCACCCGAAAAGCTGTAGATCAACCCGCCTCTCCTTAGGCTTCAGTGAGAGGTGAGGCTCAAAGCTGGGAGGGAGGGAGGGATTATAGAAACCTGTTCTCAGGATTAACTTCCCTCACAGATGAAAACTTTTGGTCTCCATCTGTTATCTTTGCTTCTGTCAGAAGGAGAATTTATATTGTCAACTTAATGCACCCAGCATTTGAATGCTTGCTATGTGCGTGCCAGTAGGACAGCCAAAGTCCCAAGCTGTGGGGGAAACAGAGGGTAAGTGGCTCTCAGATAATGCTGACCCCACATGGTATGTGCCTAAGGAGGAGTGAGGGGGAAAGCTGAACTTGGACTAGACTTTAAAGGGGAGCGGTATGTCAGCAAAACTAATATTACTCAGGCAGAAGAACCAGCTAGAACAAAGGAAAGGCTGTAGAGGGTACACACGGGGGGGGCACTGGGGAATACACAGAACATGTGTAAGAATAGGAGAGGTAAAGGGCACATTCGTTATTAGACCTGGGCTTAAATCCCAGCATTTCTTCACTAAGTAGCTGTGTAACCTTGTGAGAGTTCAGCTCTCTGAGCCCCCATTTCCCCATCTGCAGAATGGCTGGTAACTACATTCAAAGGCTCGTTAAGATTGAACGAGACTAATATATTGCCTGGCACATAATGTAAGCACTCAATAAAAATAGCTGCAAATATTAAATTCCTTTGCTTTTTAAATGGTATTTCTTACTCTACCTACCTTTTAAAGTTTGTTTGTTTGTTTGTTTGTTTGTTTGTTTGTTTTGAGAGGGGGAAATAGAATCCCCAGCAGGCTCCGCACTGTCAGCACAGAGCCTGATGGTGGGCTCGTTCCCACAAACCGTGAGATCATGACCTGAGCTGAAATCAAGAGTTGCACACTTAACTGACTGAGCCACCCAGATGCCCCAAATGGCATTTCTTATTTTTAAGTTCACATGTTCATTAAAACAGCTCCTAGAAGATGACTACCCCCCACAACCCCACCCTAAGGACAGCTATCGTCAACAGTTTGGTGAATGTCTCCTTTTTACTTTCATTTCTGTTCATCTTTGTTTTTTTGTACACACATACCTCGGAGTTATTGTGTGTTTGGCTCCGGACCATCTCAAATAAAGTGTCATGATAAACCGAGTCAGACGAATTTTTTGGTTTCTCAGTGCATATAAAGGTTCCATTCACACTGTACTGTATAGTCTCTTAAGTGTACAATAACATTATGTCTGAAAGGGACACTGTACACACCTTAATTTAAAAAAATACTGCCAAAAAATACCGTCATCTGAGCTCTCGGTCGGTTGTAATCTTTTTGCTGGTGGAGAGTCTTGCCTCCATATTGATGGCTGCTGACTGACCAGGGTGCTGGTTGCTGAGGGCCGGGGTGGCTGTGGTGATTTCTTTGAATGAGGCAGTAATGAAGTTTGCCACATCGATGGACACTTCTTCCACAAATGATTTCTCTGTAGCACGTGATGCTGTTTGACAGCATTTTACTCACAGTGGAACTTTTTCAGAATTGGAGTCCATCCTCTCAGACTCTGCCCCTGCTTTATCAACTGTGTGTCCTGTTCCAAATCCTTTGCTGTCATTTCAGCAGTCTTCATAGCATCTTTGCCAGTAGATTCCATCTCAAGAAACCACTTTCTTTGCTCATCTGGGAGAAGCAGCTCCTCATCCATTAGAGTTTTATTATGAGACTGCAGCCATTCAGTCCTGTCTCCAGGCCCCACTTCTAATTCTGCTTCTCTTGCTGTTTCCACCCCGTCTGCAGTTCCTTCTCCATGGAAGTCTTCGACCACTCTGAGTCATCCATGATCGTGGGTTGGAATCAGCTTCTTCCAAACTCCTGTTCGTGTTCATATTTTGACCTCTTCCCATGAAACATGAGTGTTCTTAATGGCATCTAGAATAGTGAATTATTTCCAGAAGGTTTTCCATTTACTTTGCCCAGATCCATCAAAGGAATCACTATCTATGGCAGCTAGCCTTATGATACAGATTTGTTAAATAATGAGATTTGAAAGTCACAGTTATTCCTTGATCCCATGGGCTGCAGAATGGCTGCTGTGTTAGTAGGCATGAAAACAACATTAATCTCATTGTATACCTCCATCAGAGTTCTTGGATGACCAGAAGTATTGTCAATGAACAGTAATATTTTGAATGGAATCCTTTCTTGTCTTTTTTCTTTTTCTCTTCTTTTTCTTTTCTTTTTCTTTTTTCTTTTCTTTTCTTTTCTTTTCTTTTCTTTTCTTTTCTTTTCTTTTC
>NC_064809.1:131772139-131850228 GCF_023721935.1 Panthera uncia | reverse complement strand
TCTTTTCTTTTCTTTTCTTTTCTTTTCTTTTCTTTTCTTTTCTTTTCCTTTTCTTAAAGTAGCCTCCATGCCCAACGTGGGGCTTGAACTCAGAAACCTGAGATCAGGAGTCACACTCTCTACTGACAGAGCCAGCCAGGCGCCCCAGAATCCTTTTTTTCTGAGTAGTTCTCAACAGTGAGCTTAAAATATTCAGCAGACCATGTGAACAGATGTGCCATCATCCAGGCTTTGTTGTTTCATTTATAGAGTACAGGCAGAGCAGATTTAGCATAGTTCTTGAGGGTTCTAGGATTTTCAGAATGGTAAATGAGCATTGGCTTCAACTGAAAGTCACCAGCTGCACTATCCCCTAACAAGAGAGTTGGCCTGTCCTTTGAAACTTTGAAGCCAGGCACTGACTTCTCCTCTCTAGCTATGAAAGTCCTAGATGGCATCTTCTTCCAACATAAGGCTGTTTTGTCTATATTGAAAACCTATTGTTTAGTGTAGCCACCTTCATTATCTTAGCTGAGTCTTTTGGATAACTTGCTGCAGCTTCTACATCAGCAGTTGCTGCCTCACCTTGCACTTTGATGTTTTGAAGCCAGCTTCTTTCCTTAAACCCCACGAACCCATCTCTGCTAGCTTCAGACTCTTCTTCTGTGGCTTCTCTCAGCCTGCATAGAAATTGAGAGAGTTAGAGTTTTGCTCTAGGTTAGGCTTTGTCTTAAGGGAATGCTGTGGCTGGTTTGATCTTCTGCCCAGACCACTAAAACTTTCCCCGTATCAGGAGTAATCAGATTTACTTATCATTCCTGTGTTTTTACTTATCATTCCTGTGTTCCCTGTAGTAGCACTTTTCATTTCCTTCAAGAACGTTTCCTTTGCATTCATAACTTGGCTGTTTGGCCAAGCAAGCTTTCAGCTTGTCTTGCCTTTTGACATGCCTTCTTCATTGAGCTTAATCATTTCTAGCTTTTGATTTAACGTGAGAGGCGAGTGACTCTTCCTCTCACTTGACCACTTACAGTCCATTGTGGGGTGATTAACTGGCCTAATTGCAGTATTGTTGTGTTCCGAGGAATAGGGAGACCTGAGGAGAGGAAGAGAGAAAGAGAAGGAATGGTTGGTGGAGTAGTCAGAACACATATATGCCATCATATGTGGGTGTGGTTTGTGGTACACTGAAACATTTACAATAGTGACATCAAAGATCACTGTAACAAATATAATCAAGATGGAAATTTTTTTGTTTTTAACGTTTATTTATTTTTGAGACAGAGAGAGACAGAGCATGAACGGGGGAGGGTCACAGAGAGAGGGAGACACAGAATCTGAAACAGGCTCCAGGCTTTGAGCTGTCAGCACAGAGCCCGACGCGGGGCTCGAACCCACGGACCGCGAGATCGTGACCTGAGCTGAAGTCGGACGCTCAACCGACCAAGCCACCCAGGCGCCCCGGAAATTTTTGAAATATTGAGAGAATTGCTGAAATGTGACAGACATGAAGTGTCAATGTTGAAAAAGTGGCACTGGTAAACTAGCTTGACACAGTTGCCACCAACTTTCAGTTTGGTAAAAAAAATAAAATAAAATTCAGTATCTGTGAAGTGTAATGAAATGAGGTATACCTATATTTGTTTTGATTGCCATTGTTTCAGCTTTAGGGTGTTTGGTGTTTGGGAGGTAGGGAAAGGGAAGGGTGTGGCGTGCCTGGAAGACATGACTGGGCTTTGCATGTATTTACTCGTAGTTAGAAGCCAGTGCAGGTTTTAGAGGTCAAAGTGACTTGATCAGACCTGCTTCAGGAGCAGGGCTGAAATGTAAGTTGGATTGAAGTCTTGTAGTGGGGAAGCAAGTGTTTGCTTAGCTGTTAGAGTGCCTTGTAGATGTCAGACATGTTTGTTACAAGCCTTCAACATGCATGTCCTAGTTGGAGAAATGAGGGAGGGAAGTAAGGACAAGGCAGGGACCAGGCACCAGGGAGTGTTAGGTGGACAAGAAATGCTGTAGCTCTTCAGGAAAGGCCAGATCATCACTGATCTGAGCATTTCTCTCTCTTTTTTTTTTTTTTTTACATTTTATTTATTTTTGAGAGAGAGACAGAACACAAGCGGGGGAGGGACAGAGAGAGAGGGAGACACAGAATTCGAAGCAGGCTCCAGGCTCCGAGCCATCAGCACAGAGCCCGATGTGGGGCTTGAACTCACAAACCGCGAGATCATGACCTGAGCTGAAGTTGGATGCCCAACCAACCGAGCCACCCAGGCGCCCCTTGAAGGCCTCCTTGAAGAGGTCAGCTGCAAGCCAGGCCTTGAAAAATTGATTCAGATTTGGGAAACATTTTTTGGGAGGGGCAAAGCACAAGTCAGGAGAGTATAGGTATTGGCTGAGTGCACGGTCTGGACGGTGGTGGATGTGGGTTGGCCAGTCGTGAGCAGTATGGTGTGAGGGGAAAATTGCAGTGCCCTCACCAAGCCCACCGTCTGCCTCTCAGCCCTGATCTCGCTGCATCGCACTTGTCTTCCTTCTCGGCCACAGTGTCCTAGTCCTGCCTATATTCCCAGGCCATAGTATACACCAAAGAAAACTTGAACAGCTGCATATTTGCTCTTTATGGAAATTATAGACTGGATATCCTGCTGTCCCCTCAAACTCAGAGTCTAAAATAAAATCTTAATCTTCTCTCTGTCCGTTCCCCCTTTCATTCTGTTCTCAACTAACAGACCTTAAACAGGTCACCCTCCCCTGTGCTCCCACAGCACTGCCGTTTCCCTCTCCATCCCATAATTACTTCTGTGCACCTGTTTGGGATCATCCCGCATGATCTCACCAGCACATCCCTGTCCAGCATGTCACACTCGCCTGGCTCTGGGGACCCATGTTCCCTTTCTTTTGCCTTCTCTAGTTGTTTTTCCCCTTTAAATTCTCGTTCTCTAGCCGCTCTTCCTCTTTCCTGTCCTCTAAATGCTGGAGTGATTCAGAGATCGATCCTGTATGGAATCCCTGGACCCGTATGTGGCTTTAAACCTTTCTTTGACCAAACCAAATGCCAGCCTGGTACACACACTGCACTCGCTTGTGCACAGACACAACTGAAACAGGAGTTGCACAAAACAGTTCTTCATCTTACTTTGGGCCCTGGACTCTGTTATTTTCCATTCTGTTCTATTTCTTTTCTTTTTTCTTTCCTTCCTTCCTTTTTTTTCTCTTTTTTTCTTTTTTTTTAAGTGCTGTTCATGACCCACTAAATTGATTTCACAACCTTCAGTTTGAAAAACTGCTCCGGATGATCTCATCTACTCCTTTGGCTTTAAATACTGTCTTTCTGCTGATGACCATTTATAGCTCCATCCTCATCTTTCCCTGACACCAGACATGCCCGATGTCTACCTGACATCTCCACTCGGACGTCCACTAGGAATCACAAAGTTAACCCGTCCAGCAAAGCACTCCTGATCCCCTTCCGCCCATTACGCTCCCCACCGCTTCCCCCTCCGTACACGGTTCTGGGTTCTCAGCGGCTCAGTAGAGGACAGTGCTGGAGCACAGGCTCCAGAGCCCTCTGCTTGGGCTCAGACCCAGGCTTCTGTCTGATAAGCTTGGAGGCCGTGGGCAGTTACTGAGCCTCTCGCCGCCTCGTTGTCTTCGTTTAATAAAGTGGGCTTGTTGGCTGTACCTTCCTCGTGGGACTCCGGTGAAGATTGACTGAATTTTTACCTGCAAAGGCCGTAGAGCAGTGGCTGGCATGTGGCCGGTGCTCGGCTAGTGTTGGCGGCTGCTGTTTGTCATCATTGTTGTGTCCCTTGCATCCACTTCTGATCCGTTAGCAATTTCCTTTGGCTCCAACATCAAAATATGTCCTTTATTTGACCACACATCACCACCTTCATCAACACCACATTCGTCTGTGCAGCCAGCATCCCTTCCCCAGATGACTAAAATAGCTTCTTAACTAACTCCCTGCTTCTGCCCTTGCCCCTCCCAGAGTCTGTTTTCCACAGAACAGAATGGCCGTTTGAGAATTGAAACCAGAGTATGTCGCTTTCTAGCTCAGACCCCTCCAAAGCCTTCTAATAAAATCCAAAATTCTTTCATAGCTTACAGGGCCCTTCGTCAGGACGTCTCAAACTGTAGCGTGCGTGAGCCTCACTGGGGAGCTTGTTCATGCGGATTCTGATTGCTCAGGCCCTCACTGTCCACAACGCTGCGTCTCCTGCCCACACCCAGATGGCAGCGCTGCTGCCCTGTGGCCCCCGTGGCAGCACGGCCCTGTGCCCGGGGCCCTCTTCTCGGACTGCGCCGCCCTCTGCTCTCTGCGTTTGGCTTTTGCCACATCAGCCACTTGGTTATTCCTGTCCCCAGCTGATTCCTGCCTCTGGCCTTGTGCTCACCTTTCCATGGGCCTCTGCATGGTCTTTTTCCCCCAGCTCGTTCAAGTCTGTGCCCACACTTCCCCTCCTGGAGGAGGCTGGTCCTGGCCATCCTGTTAACATTCTGTCCTTTCCCTTCTGTCCTTCTCTGTCCCCTCAGCGTCCCTTATTTCTTTCCCAGTATCTCTTGGTCCCTATTTGTTTATTGTTTTGTCCCTATTTGAATGCGTGCATTTATTTGTTTATTGTTTTGACCCTATTTGCATGCTGTTTTCATGGAGGGTCAGAACTTTATGAGTCTTGTTGAAATCTGTATCCCCAGAACTTAGAATTGGTGCCTGGAATGTGGTATTTGCTCAAATGCGTATTGAATGGTGAATATTTATATGTGTAAATGTTTCCCCTGTGAGAAAGGGGCTCTTTGAGGGGGCACCTGGATGGCTCAGTCGGTTAAGTGTCCGACTTCGGCTCGGGTCATGATCTCATGGTTTGTGAGTCCGAGCTCCACATCGGGCTCCACGCTTGTGGTGCGGAGTCTGCTTGGGATTCTCTCTCTGTCTCTGCCTTTCTCTCTTTCCCTCTCTCTTTGCCTCTTCCCTGTGTGCTCACAGTCCCCCTCTCAAAAATAAATAAACTTTAAAAATAAATAAATAGATAAATAAATGGGTCTCTTTGAGAGGAGGGACCTTCCTTATGGTTTTCTTCGTTTTGAATTTTAGGTGTTTACCCTGAGTCCTCACTCTGGTCCCCTCCTACCCTTCTTCACCCTCAGAGCTTCAGTAACACATGACTGTGGTCTTTTTTTTTTTTTTTTTAATTAACTTTCTTAGTTAATATTTTGGTATGTGACCTTTCCAGCTATTTTCTGCATTTATTGTTTTGAAATTTATCAGTAACAAAAGAAAAGGTGGAGCGGAGCTTGCTTCTGGTATTGGAGGAACACTTACTTGGCAGAATAATCGTGCAACGTATTGTTCATTTTATCCGGGACAAACTCCAAGGCCACTTC
Organism: Panthera uncia; assembly: GCF_023721935.1. Lineage (NCBI taxonomy): Eukaryota > Metazoa > Chordata > Mammalia > Carnivora > Felidae > Panthera > Panthera uncia. The sequence continues at coordinate 131,844,864 of NC_064809.1, read as the reverse complement.
TTTTTGACAGTTGAGGAAACTGAGGCTTAAAGAAGTGAGTAATTTGCTCAAGATCTCACCAGCAGTGAGCTACAAAACCCAACTCAGAATCTGACGTGGCTGGGTTCAGAGTCCTTGTGTGCCATTTCCACTATCCATGCTGCCAGGAGAAGGGAGTGCCTGGAGAATGGACTTTCAAGCTGGTCTTCACAGAAGAGTCGGGTTAATCAGGTAGTAAAAGTGGGTAGGGTGCTGGCATTCTAGTCATGGTAACAGCTTGGGCAAGGACCTGGAGGTCTAGAGCACACGTGGGGAAATGGAGAGAAGGCCATTGTCACTGGGAATAAGAAGTGTGAAGGGAGGTCATGGGAGGTGAAGATGGAAATTCTGTTGGTGTCAGAAACACGGAAGGATCTTGAATTCCATGCTGTGAACTGTCATACATTTTCAAGGTGGTCAGATGGGGAACCACAATTTTGTTTATTTGCAAGATATGTCAAACATATAGAAAAGCACCCAGACTAATGGTGCCTGTGTACCCATCGCCCAGATTTAACATCCTTCTGAGTACTTCTCTACCTCCACTAGACCCAAACCTCCAAATGACATGCCTGTTTCATGTATATTGTTTCTAAAGTTTATCCATATTGACACACACAGACCTAGGAGCTAACTTGGAAAAACTCCATTGTTAATTCATCTGATATAGTAAAAAAAGAGCTTGGTCCTACTGAATCTCAAGTTACCCCCTCAGGCTTGTTTGACACGTCTCCCTTAGGCTGAAAGCATGTCTCACCTTTATGGTACAGCAAAGTGTTACAGGTGTGCACCTCGGACTTTGCCTGCCCCTTGGAAAACCAGCCATTTTTCCAAGAAGCCCTGATTCCATTTAGTGAAGGAATGACATTTGGAAATCCAAAACTGAATGTCAGTTTGGTTCCGTAAGATGTATTAGCGTTTTCTTCCAAAAACAACTGTGTGTGTGTGTGTGTGTGTGTGTGTGTGTGTGTGTGTGTGAGAGAGAGAGAGAGAGAGAGAGAGAGAGAGAGAGAGAGAGATGTTTGGCTTTTTCATTCACCTGGAGGTGGTTTTTATGAATATTACGAGATGAGAGGTCTCACAATTATTTTTCTTCCAGAAAGGTAGCATGTTATCCCAACACCCTTTAATTAATTATAATTTAGAAAAAGTTATGGTGCACGGCAGGGCAGATGTCTCCTGATTTTTCATAGTTTCCCACATTTTCTTGCCTGGCTTTGCACATTTTCTTTATATGAACGTCAGAATTTATCAAAACCTGTTGGGGGGGGGGTTGCAGTGCAGAGGCAGTGGCACGTCCCCTTGCTGAGGAGGTGATGGTGAGGGGGTGAAGGATGAGGCTGCAAAGCTTGGAAGATTGGTTATGTTGAGCAAAAAATGTAAGTTGATTCAGCAGGTATGTAAATGAATCTTGAGGACAGTGGGAGCCAGGTTTCTTACAGTCTGAGGAGAGAGTTACAAACATGGGAAGATGGAAGGTTGGGAAGAACCCTGAGGGTGTTGGATTAGAATTGGAGGTATCAAGATGAATTTCTTTAAAATACAAACTGCACATACAGAAGTAGTTCTAGGTGTGGGTGTTCGTGTACGTGCATAATATTTTCCAGCTAGAAGCAGTGACATCCCGGTAGCAGTGAACAGTGCTAACACTCAGATCTTTGTTTCTAAATACTTTTCTCCTCTAAAAGGGATCAGGTGTCCTTGGAGAAATAGCTAGTTCCAGGGCTTGAAGAAGGGAAAACACAAGATGAGCCTGAAACGTCTTGTGCCGGGGAATAAGGGAATGCTCAAAAAATGGAATGTGTCAAAAAGGAAGTAAGGGCCTGTTTGAGGAGGTTTCCACTGGTCAGATCTGGGACAGTTTGAGCATCAGTGAATGAATAAATGGGTGAGGAGGGAAAGGTCTGCCTACTAATGATGAATAGAGAATCACCGTTTGGCAGCCATCATAGAAGTGGTTGATTCATGGGAGTCATCAAAGGTGGATGTTTGCCAAAGAACAAGATACTGGCCTAATCTCAGGATTTCTCCCACAACATACTTACGGGTCACCAAGAATAAGGTAGTAGCTTTACATTGGGGAAACCTGGCAGAGATGGACTTGACCAGGTGACTGTGGTCAGCTCACCCTGCATCTCACCTGCCCTGACACACTGGAAAGAGCACAGCACCGTGTCTGTGCTGCTGAGAACATGAGAGCCGGGTCTAGACATACAGGTTGAGGTCCATCCCACAGAATGCAAGGGCTTCACTCTGTCAGGGACATGGAAGTCAGGAAAACCCTGAGGAACCCATTCCAGGTCAACAAGACACAGTGAGAAATGACAGCTTGTGTTCCTGGATGGGATCCTGGGCCAGAAAGGAAAAAAATACTGTTTGGGCAGCTTATCAAATTTGAATGGAGTCTGTAGATTGGATTGGTGGTGTAGTATGAATGTTGATTTTCTGATATGGAGGGTTGTGCGCTGGTTACATGGAAGAGTGTCCTTGTTTTTGGAAATATGCATACTATTTAGGGTCGATAGGGCTTCCTATCTTCAACCTGCTTCCAGAGATGTCAGGAAAAAGCTGGTGTGTGTGTGTGTGTGTGTGTGTGTGTGTGTGTGTGTGTGTGTGTGTAGGCTATGTATAGGTAATGAATATGCGTAGATAATAGAGCAAATGATATAAACCATTGTCAGTTGGGGAATCTTGTTGAAAGGAGTATGTGAGCACTGTACTATTCTTGTACATTTCTGTGCATTTGAAATTATTTCAAACTTGTTTTCTAATACACTTGAGATTTTGACTGGAACTCTTAGTTTTATAAACTAATCTGGAGACTTGATCTCTTAACCATACTGGGTGTTTTTATTTAGATACATTGTGTGTTCTTCTGGTTTGTCTATTTTGTTGTGTTTTGAGCTCTCCTTTTGGGTCCTTCAGTAAAGTTTGTAATTTTCATCACATAGCTTTTACCCACTTCTTTGGATTAGCCCACTGGTATCTTTTTAATTATGTTGCTATTGTAAAATGAAACACTTTTTGCCTGTTAAGTATCAATACTAATTGCTTTATGTGATCCTTTTGTATGGGAAAGTTTAGAAATTATGTACTCATATAACTTTAAATGGGAAAAGAATTTCAGTAACAACTTTAAAAGCCCTCAGGCTCAACAGTTAGGAAAAACCTGCAGGGAACCCTAGCTGGCCCCTCACCCTGTTCCTGCTTCTTTTCTAAGAACTGTTGGCTATCCTGCCCACAGTTGTGGCCATCTAAATTGATCTTGCGATGCCCCTGTGAATATGACAAGTAGCCATCAAACGAGGATGGGATCCAACCTCTTTGGGCCAAGCCAGGAACAAATTTATGGCATTTCTGTGCAGTTCTAGAAGCATGCAGTTGATAGGATGCTACAACCTCATGGCTGTTTGAGATTATGTCTAAAAATAGGCCTGCCCACTGTGGAGTGGAAATCGGCTGTTTTTAGGCCTGATTCTGAAAAGAAAAATAGCTCAGAGCTGGTTATTTTTGCATGTACACTCGCCTGAGCTCTACAGTGTCCAAGGTGCATGTGTGGTGTTGGTGCCAGGTTTCCCAGAGCAGAGATTGTGCCTGGCAAATGCCTCTCTCTCTCCAGCCTGCTCTGGACTTGTGGGGTCTTCTGTTCCTTCCTTTCTTCCCCATGAGCAGGGAAGTGCTTTGCTGTCAGTAGGAGCAGACAGAGCAAAGATATTTTTGAGATGGTGTGAGGGGTATATTTTTTAAATGAAGTTAATTAAATTTTAAAGTGATTATTTTCTACGCAAGCATTAATGTAAATAGAAATTAAAAGGAAGAAAATGCAAACCACAGTTCTGCCACCCTCAACAGTCACAAGGTTTTAATTTTGCCATACTATTCTCTGGCTGTGGGCCAAATGAACATCTAATATCTACACCACTGTAACCATAGCACAGGTAACGAATTTACGGGCATACCATGTTTTATTGCACTTCATTTTATTGTACTTTGCAGATACTGTGTACTTTCGGAGGGGGGTTGTTTGGGTTTTTTTACAAATTGAAGGTTTGTGGCTATGCTGCATCAACCAGGTTAATCGGCACCATTTTCCAACAGTTTGCTTCACAATGTGTTTCTGTGTTACATTTTGGCAGTTCTGTAATATTTCATACGTTTTCATTATTATTATTATTATTATTATTATTATTATTATATTTCTTATGGTGATCGGTGATCAAGATTATGACTGGCTGAGGGGCGCCTGGGTGGCTCATCAGTTAAACATCTGCCTTTGGCTCAGGTCACGATCTTGTGGTTTGTGAGTTTGAGCCCCGCGTCAGGCTGTCTACTCTCAGTGCAGATCCTGCCTCGGATCCTCTGTCCCCCTTTCTCTGCTCCTCTCCCACTTGGATACTCTCTCTGTCTCTCTCAAAATAAATAAATAAACTTAAAAAAAAAACACCATTATGACTCACTGAAAGTTCAGAAAATGGTTAGCACTTTTTAACAAAGTATTCTTTTTTTATGTTTATATTTGAGAGAAAAAAGGAGAGAGTGCAAGCAGGGTAGGGGCAGAGAGAGAGAGGGAGACACAGAATCTGAAACAGGCTCCAGGCTCTGAGCTGTGAGCACAGAGCCCGACATGGGGCTCAAACCCACAAACCGTGAGATCATGACCTGAGTCAAAGTTGGATGCTTAACCAACTGAGCCATCCAAGCACCCCAACAATAGAGTATTTTCAAATTAAGGTATGTGCACTGTTTTTTTAGACATAATGCTATTGCATATTTAATAGACTATAGTATAAACGTAACTTTTTTTTTTAGTTTATTTTGAGAGAGAGAGGGAATGTGTATGCAGAGGGAGGGACGGAGGGAGGGAGGGAGGGAGGGAGAGAGAGAGAGAGAGAGAGAGAGAGAGAGAGAGAGAGAATCCCAAGCAGACTGTGCGCTTTCAGTGCAGAGCCCCATGCGGGGCTTGATCTCACCAACTGTGAGATCTTGATCTGAGCCAAAATCAAGAGTTGGTTGCTTAACCAACTGAGCCACCCAGGCGCCCCCTAAACACGACTTTTATAAAATGCACTGGGTAGAACATTCGTTTGACTTGCTTTATTGGAACCGAACCCTCACTGTCTCTGAGGTACATGCCTGTATTATTCTGCTCTTCGCCGGACTGTGCACATAACGAGCATTTCCCGTGCTGCTGGCATCTTTGCAATTACTGTAGTTAGTGTGTCCTGTTTTGTTAAGTGGATTTACCATAATTTGCGTAATAATTTTGAAATGGTAAAGAATTAGGTTCTTATTGGTAGGCCATCTCAGCCAGCCTCAGTGACTACAGGGTGGGAGCCCGGAGCAAAGTTTTCCTCTTCACTCTCCCCCTGCCCTGCCTCTTTTCTTCATATAGATATCGCTAGAGCGAATACGTACTTTGATTTCTGTTTGATTGTTTGTTTTGAGATTTCCCTAAGATAAAAATCTAGTAAATAGAATTACTAGGTCAAAAGTATTAGTATTTTTAATACCAAATTGCTTTTTTTTAATTTTTTTTTTTAACGTTTATTTATTTTTGAGACAGAGAGAGACAGAGCATGAACAGGGGAGGGTCAGAGAGAGGGAGACACAGAATCCAAAACAGGCCCCAGGCTCCAAGCTGTCAGCACAGAGCCCGATGCGGGGCTCGAACTCACGGACTGTGAGATCGTGACCTGAGCCAAAGTCGGCCGCTCAACCAACTGAGCCACCCAGGCGCCCCCCAAATTGCTTTTTTTAAAGAGTTCTGGAAACTTATGCTGCTTTTGTTAATTGTTTGTACCAGGTTCACCCCAACCTCACCAGACAGGGTATCATCTCTTAATTTTTTTTTTTTTTGAAAAATTAATAGCTATAAATTTGTGCCCCTGGATTTTATTATCATTAATTTCATCGTGGTTGAAAGTAGATATTTTTTATAGTTTACATGACTAATTAGAATACAGATTTTTGACCCTCAGAGAGTAAACTTTTTAGGCATTCTGGGTGGGTTTCTTTTCCTCTAGATGACAGACATCTGAGTTGGTTTCTTAAGCTGCTTTCTGGGCTTCTCAGCCAGGGAGCCAGTCAGCAAGCACTGTTAGTACCTTGGCTTATTCTAAAGGCCTAATTGTGCTGAGACCTATCAGTCACTGGAAAAATCTAGACTGTACCTCTGCAAATAGGACATAGAATTTGAATTATCAAGTCATTGGGCAGGTCTTTGGGCCTGATTGATCTATTTAGGAAGATCCCTCATTTGCACACGTGTAAAGCAAATAGCATGGATATATCCAGATACAAGCAGTGAACTCAGTTCTAGCAAATTTCAAGATTTCTTAAAAAAAATATATTTTTTAATGTTAATTTTTTTAGATAGTGTGTGAACGGGGAAGGGGGAGAGAGAGAGAGAGAAACACACACACACACACACACACACACACACACACACACAGAATCTAAAGCAGGCTTCAGGCTCTGAGCTGTCATCACAGACCCCCGTGTGGGGCTCAAACTCACAAACCGTGTGATCATGACCTGAGCCGAAGTCAGATGCTCAACTGACTGAGCCACCCAGGGTGCCCTTCAAGATTTCTTTTTAAAATGCTTCCCAGGGGCTCCTGGGTGGCTCAGCTGGTTAGGCATCTGACTCTTGATTTCAGCTCAGGTCACGATCTCACAGTTAGTGAGTTCGAGCCCCACATCAGGCTCTGTGCTGACAGCGAGGAGCCTGCTTGGGATTCTCTCTCCTCTTCTCTCTCTGCCCCTTCCCTGCTGTGCACATGCGCTTTCTCTCTCTCTCTCTCTGTCAAGATAAAAATAAACAAATTTTAAAATGCTTCCTGGTTTGTGAGTGTCTTGCTCCTGGTTCAAGGCAGGCTTCTGCCAGAAGTACAGTGGGGTTTGGGGAGTGGCCATTCCGTATCTCACCTCTGTTTACTATGAATGTTTCGCTTGTTGAACTTTTCTGAGCCTCAGTTTACAAAAAGGAGCACTAATACTTCTTAGAGCATGGTGAGGATGAAAATGCATTAACATTTATGTAAAACGCCTGGTGCAGTGCAGGACTTGTATTAGACGTGCAGTAAATAGGAGATTGCTGCAGGTATTATAAATCTGACACAAAAGTTGGTCAGGACTTTTAAAAACCTGGACTTGGGTGCTCCTTACAGAATTTGTGATGTAATGACAGAAAGATCATGGACTTTGGAACTGAGTTATAGAACATCAGCTCCAACTTATCCTAGAAGGGTGACTTTTGGCAAATTACATAATTTGTTTTTGTTTCCTCATCAGTAAATTGAAATGTATGTAAAGCATACAGTGTATGACACGTAGAATAAATGGTAGTTATTATTACATCAATAGCACGTGCCTTGGATAGTGGTTAAGGGCAAGCGTACTCCACTATGTTTGTTGTTACAAAGCAGAGAAAAGCCAGCAAATTCTCTGTTTTAAGGAAGAATTGTAGAGAAGGTCACATTTCAGGAGTTCTTTAGGTTCTGAGAGCCACGTGACTGACAAAGGAGGAAGGAATTTTTGGACCTAGGGATGCTTCAGAAAAGGAAGAGCACGTGGTGGCCTAGACGGGACTGAGCAGGTTTGTTTGGGTGGAGAGGAGCAGAAATGCAGTTGGGAAGACATCAGAGGGCTTCAGGGCATGTGGGGAGGGGAACACCGTCAAGACGTTGGTGAAGCAAAGCTGTTCCGGGTGCTGGGTGCTGGGAAAGAGAACTTCTGGAGGTGTTCTTGTCCGTCAAGAAAGGCGAAAGCGCCAGTGACAAGGCTGGAGAGGTAAGGGACAAATACAGGAAATGGAGAAGTGGCAGGATTAGGTGACATCTTAAATACAAAGGGTTAAAGGAAGAGTTGAGTTTGGGTTATTCTAAAGCTTCTTGCTTAGGGTAGCTGAGAGCTGATTGTGGTTTTCCCGGAGGATGGGAAGTTGGGTCCATTGAGGAAAGAACGTTTTTATCATTGAAAATATGAGTTGGTGACGGCCTAAGAATAAATCTATTTTGTCATCTTTAGAGAAATTATTTTAGCCACAAGTGACGCTGCCCAGAGTCTTTACATGCAGAAGTGACTATTCTTCCCCACCCCACCCCCCCACGCCCCCGCCACTAGAGGCCTTGTCTTCTACCCCCAAATGGTCATCAGAACTGTGGCGGTGCGGTTGATAAATACTGCAAACGCCTTCCTACCCCATCCCTGGCAGTCAGAGCCCAGCACCTGCTTGCCACTCTGTTTTTGGTATTCCATCCAATTTTGAACCCTGGACATATCTTATTTGCAGCTTGGCTGTGCATTTTCTCTGACATTTCTAGGTGTTTTGTTGAGAGGAGATTTCTTAGTTCCTCTGGTATGCCATATTGCATGAAATAGAAGTCTCTCACTCCCCAAGTGATAATAATCTACTCTGAAATCCTAGGAATAAGAGAAGAACTATATTAGTCAGGGTCCTGCAGGAAACAGATGGCATACTCAAACTGGGTAATTTGAGGAGCATTTAATTGTATCATTCAGGAGAGGGGAAGCTTTTCTGTTCCAGGTATGAAGAGTGTGTGTGTGTGTGTGTGTGTGTGTGTTTAATTTTTATTTATTTTTGAGGGACAGAGACAGAGTGTGAATGGGGGAGGGGCAGAGAGAGAGAAGGAGACACAGATCCGAAGCAGGCTCCAGACTCTGAGCTGGGTCGGCACAGACCCCCACGTGGGGCTCGAACTCACAAACCATGAGATTGTGACCTGAAACTGCCTGAGCCACCCAGGTGCTCCTGAAGAGTTTTGACAGAAGAATTAAGGTTTATCCTACTGCTGGCAGAACCGCTGGGGTTGAGAAGGTCAGAGATGCTGCTCCTGCCCATCTAGGGCCGAGGTACCTCAGTGAGTGGTTCTCATGAGCTCACAGGGAAGCCACTATGCACCTGTGTCTGTTGTCACCACTTCCTCTGGGGTAGCGGTCTCTGCTTTCTCTTCTGTCTTCCAAATCTGTCTTGTGCTTCTCTTTGCGACCATGCTGGAAAGGGGGTTATGGAAAGTAGCTCCCAGCTTCTGATCTACAGAGGAGGGCTTAGAAGAGAGTCATCATGACACGGAATTGACCACAGTGCAGGATTGGGACTGTTCACAGTGAGTGAGCAGGGTTGGGGACACCAGTGGAGAAAGTGGAGTCTCTGGGCCAGCAATAGCAGGAGTTGTTACTCTCCCAGTCCTGAAAGGCAAGAAGAGGAAGCAGTTCCTGAGGCCTGGAGAAAGTGGCTGTTCAGGTTCCCCAAATGGAGCGTGGCCATTGGCGCACCGTCTCAGCCAGCCTCAGTGACTGCAGGGTGGGAACCCGGAGAACAAATCCCCCCTCCTCACTCTCTTCCTGCCTCGTCCCAGCCAGACTGGGCCAGAAGCCACAGGGGGCACCGGAACCTCTTCGGGTCCCTACTCTGCCTCCTCTCCGGGCCTGGAGTAGGGGGGAGATGGGTGAGGAGGGAGGCTGCAGGGCAAACAGAATGGTCCACCAGGCAGGGGCCATAACTAGAAGCACAGGTGGTGATTTTGTCCTGAGAACTGAGGCAGTTTTTCAAGGCAAGGGAGGAGAAGGGGCAGAAACACAGTGGTTAAGCCAGAACTGAAAAAGGAAGCAGGTGCCTGGAGAGACCTCCGAGGAGACGGTGTTGAAGGCAGTTTGGAGGCTTTTGTGGGGAAGACTGGATTGGGGAGTGGGGTGATGTACGTGCAAGGAAAGGAGGACAAAGCAAGCCACGGCTCTTTTCTGTGAGGTGGCAATTCGTGGCCCTGCGACAGGCTGGAGGGCGGGCCACAGGCAGAAGTGGTGGAGGTCGGCATGCAGGCTCTGGGCTGTGAACGTGAGGGCACTGAGTTTGGGACCTCACTAGTGCCACTCCACGGCCCGCTGAACCCATCCAGAAAGCTAGAAAATAGGAGAAAACCAGAAAAGGGGAAATCAGGGAAAGGGAGAGTTGGGGAGGGAGGTGCAGTGGCAAACCTCTTTTCAGAGCGCATCTACAAATTCCTCATGGGTGACTGGCTTCCTTTGGAGTGTCAGTTTTTCTCTAACCACATCTGCGTTCATTCAAACAAGGAAATTCAGGCATTTGTCAGTATTAATCATGATGTTCAAAACTGTATTTGCATTTTTAAAATGATAGGATGATATCTGAAAGATCTCTCTTAGCTTATTTTATAAGGCTGATACTAAAGTTACAAATATCCTGGCTGACATTGTTTTTTAAGTTTGTTTATTTTGAGAGAGAGAAAGAACAAGCGGGGGAGGAGCAGAGAGAGGGAGAGAGACAGAATCCCAAGCAGCCTCTACACTGTCAGTTCAGAGCCCAACGTGGGGCTTGAACTCACAAACCGTGGGATCATGACCTGAGCCGCAATCAGGAGTCAGCCGTTTAACTGACTGAGCCACCCAGGAGCCCCTCTGGCTGACATTTTTAGTTGCTGGGATACTTGGTTTTCTTCTTGTTTTACTTGGAACTCCCAAAACAGAGGAACTTGGAACTTGCATTCACTTTCTTTTTTCTTTTTTTTTTTCTTTTTTTTTTTTTTAAATTTTTTTTTCAACGGTTTTTATTTATTTTTGGGACAGAGAGAGACAGAGCATGAACGGGGGAGGGGCAGAGAGAGAGGGAGACACAGAATCGGAAACAGGCTCCAGGCTCCGAGCCATCAGCCCAGAGCCCGACGCGGGGCTCGAACTCACAGACCGCGAGATCGTGACCTGGCTGAAGTCGGACGCTTAACCGACTGCGCCACCCAGGCGCCCCTGCATTCACTTTCTTATGGACCGGATACTTCATGTATATTAAGAATGTTTAGCTTGACTGGTACCCTGCAGGAGGTATTTGGCTGGGAATTTTTTTTTTTCTTGTCTGGTTCATAAACCAGAACTACAACGATAGGGAGGAGGAGGGCATCCCACAGGACAGGGAAGCTCCAGGGAAGGGCTGAGAAAGACCTCTGAGGAATTGTACCCAAATCTCTTTCCCTCTGGAGATAGGGTTTTCTCAGGGACCCACCGGCCTGCGGTGGGCGGGATTGGCCAGCGTTAAGCTCGTCTTCAGCTCTTAGGAGCTCCTGCTAAGGAAAACTTTGGAGCAAGTGACATTTAGATTTACATGTAGATTTTCAGAAGCCTGATTTTATTTACAGAAGGATTAATTAAACAGCATGTAAAATATTTATTTGTGGAGAGAGTATCTCTTGAGAGAACTTTTCATTAACCTACCAGATTTAGTCTTTTTGTTCAGTGGAACCCATCTCAGCCACCTTCGATCGTTTGGAGAAGGCCACTGGCATTGAGAGCCAGGGTAGAGGCACAGTCACAAACAGGAGAAATACCTGTGTGGACAGAATGTTTTCGGCGGTGCTGGAAATAATGGGGGAGGTCCTTGTGAGAGGGAGGCAGAGAAGGGACACACTGGAACGTGTGATCTCTGACAGGACAGATGGCACCTGTCACTGGCTGCATCACAGATCCTCGGGGTAGTGTAATATTAGGAACGTGGCCCGAGGGGGCCTGCTGCTCAGGAGCCTTGTGAGCTCTGTGCTTTGGTGTCCTCATCTGTAAAATGAGGGTGTCCGTGCTGTGAGGGTTAGTGACGGTGCATGTGAGGGGCTGGTACTGTAGCGAACACTACAGTAAGCTATTGTCTGTTGCCCAGCAGCAGATTCACAGGAACACAGAAAAGAGCAGTCTGTTGCAGGAGTTTGAAGATGATGAGAAGCGGTTTCCTTTAGATTCTGAGATTATTTGTACTTGAATGTTTAAAGATGACTTTGGGTCATGTGATTATATAATCAAGCTTAATATCAAAGTAGTAGACACTTGTCTAGCTATTTTAGACTTAAGATATTTCGGGAAGAAGTGGGCCAGCTTTCTGAGTTTGGAGTTACTGACCATCTTCAGCTCTGACCCACGTTTACTCTCCAAAGCCTCCTCACGGCTCTCTTGTGGACTCAAGTTGGGTGTTCCCCGCCTTGGGACTGGGCCTGGAGGATTTTACAGGATTGCAGGGTGTTCGGCACCCTCCAGCTCTGCTTTTAGATTGATCACGTTCTATTTTCTCATCCTGTCACTCTCTCATCTCCCCGCCACGCTACCACCTCTGAGTAGGTACGTTCTAGCCTAGTTCTCTAAAGCCTAGTTCTTCTACCGTTTACTGGTTCACGGAACGCCTGCCGTGTGCTCTTTAATGACATGAAGATTACAGCAAGGGACAAGTCTGCCCTTTAGGAAGTTTACATTCTAGTGGGGGGAGAGATGACTAGTACCCAAGTAGCATATCTGTGTCTGTTGGGAGATAAGTGCTGGGGAGGGAGATCGGGAAAGCCCAGCCTCGGCTGTGGAGTTAGCTGTTCTTAATAGGATGGCCAGGGAAGGCCTTACCGGTCAGTTGGCCTTTGCCCAGAGACTGGAAGGAAGTTAAGAGGGGCAAGCCATGCGTCTACAGGGGAAGCGCATCGCAGGCAGAGCAAAATTCCTCTGTAGAAATGCCTTTGATGGTCCCCAAAGCAGGATACCGCAGGACCAGAGCAGAGACTGGCAGGGGAGGAGGTCAGAGAGTTCATGGGGTGGAGATAGGGACCCCCCAGAGCAGCTTCACTTGAATGAGATGGCGAGTCGAGCCCCCCGTAGGGCTTGGAGATGCGAACTCCAGCTTAACTTTGAAAAGGATTGCTGACTTACCTGCTAGCAGCATTATTGTCAGCTCTCTGAGCAGGAACTAAGAAGAAGAAACTAGCTTAATAAGCCATTGTAAGAAAACTTTGCCCTCACTTACCCTAACCTAGATGTGTTTCACAACTTTTTTTAATTAAAAAAAAAAAAAAAGTTTATTTCTGAGAGAGAGAGAGACAGAACACCATCAGGGAAGGGGTAGAGAGGGAGACACTGAACCTGAAGCAGCCTCCAGGCTCCCGAGCTGTCAGCACAGAGCCCGACGCGGGGCTCAGACCCACAAATGACCTGAGCCAGTCGGACGCTTAACTGACTGAGCCACCCAGGTGCCCCTCACAACTTCTTTAAGTAACTGATTTTAAAGAGTTTTGGAGCTCTTTGACCTTGTTTTACTCAGCTAACCCTGAGAAGTAGACAGGCCCAGGCAAAAGGCAAAAAAATAAGAAGATCGTCTCTTGATTGACTAAGAAGAGTAGTACATTACATGCTAATTACATCAGCAAAGGTAATGCAAGCTGTTGACCCAATCGGATGACTTTGAGAAGAGTCTAGGTCCTAGCTGATGAATTTTTATTTTCCTCTATATTTTGTACTGTCTTCCAAAGTGACTGTTTCAATTTCCTACTTCACAGTAATGGCCAGTTATAACTCTGTGAATACTAGATTGGCAAATAAAAATCTGTGTGGGTGTTAGAGGTGCTGGAACTTCTTGCAGACCTACAAAAAGAATCTGGAAGAAAAGTCACTGCTGCTTTGGCTTATGCTGCCTAGTCCTTTGTCCCTGGGAGTTAAGGACAGATGGCTGAAAGGAGGAGTGCCTTGCACACAATTGCTTGTCAAGAAAGAGGTTAAGCCCTAAGTTTGTGAGGAATGACTGCAGCAATCAGGGGATCCATACACTGATCAGAGTTGAGTGTCCTGGGGTCACCAGTCAGTAGTTACAGGAAACCTGCAATAGCATGCATTTGGACATGAGACTGAGTTCTGTTGCTCAAAGTTGGGGAGGGTGGGACAGCCAGTGGAGTGACTGCCTCATCATTATTTGAGACTCAGTTCAGCGATCAGACAAATAATAATGAAAGCAAATAAATGAAAGTGGTTTTTTCCTCACACTCCCCCACTGTAACTGGAAGACTTACTTAAAAATTGTTTTTTTGTTGTTTTTTTTTTTTTATTAATAGTAATAGCACAGCCCCGTATTTTAGCCCGATAGAATGTTGGGGGCTCATTTATTTAATTGTGAGGTTTTTTTCTGTATTAAATTTGTATTTACCCAGAATGTTTCTTTTCATGCTGCCACAGGCTTCTGCCTCACTCCTGAGGCCATTTCCCCACTTATTTGCATTTTCAGAGAGGGATAGGATAAGAAATCAAAGGAGATGAGATTCAGCCCAGTCCCCTTCATCTGGGCGTCTGAATGATTGTATCCCCTCCATCATCTAGACTTGATTTTCTTTGTACGGAGGAGATACGTGTCTGATATTTTCCTGTCTCCTCTTCCATTTCCAGGAGGGCTGTTGGCCTGCTGCCGTGCTGCTGAACAGTATGCAGTCCTTCCGGGAGCAAAGCAGTTACCACGGAGACCAACAGAGCTACCCGCAGGAGGTACACGGCTCATCCCGGATAGAAGAGTTCAGCCCTCGTCAGGCCCAGATGTTCCAGAATTTTGGGGGTGCAGGTGGCGGCAGCGGTGGCAGCGGCGGCGGCGGCGGCGGTGGGCGACGAGGAACGGCGGCTGCGGCAGCGATGGCTAGCGAAACCTCTGGCCACCAGGGCTACCAGGGTTTCAGGAAGGAGGCTGGAGACTTTTACTACATGGCGGGCAGCAAAGACCCCGTGACGACGGGAACCCCGCAGCCGCCTCAGCGAAGGCCTTCGGGGCCTGTGCAGAGCTACGGACCCCCCCAGGGGAGCAGCTTTGGCAATCAGTATGGGAGCGAGGGTCACGTGGGCCAGTTTCAAGCACAGCACTCTGCCCTTGGTGGTGTGTCTCATTATCAGCAGGATTACACGGGGCCCTTCTCTCCAGGGAGCGCTCAGTACCAGCAGCAGGCCTCCAGCCAGCAGCAGCAGCAGCAGCAGCAGCAGCAGCAGGTACAGCAGTTGAGACAACAGCTTTACCAGTCCCATCAGCCTCTGCCGCAAGCCACTGGCCAGCCAGCGTCTGGTTCGTCCCATCTGCAGCCGATGCAGCGGCCCTCAGCTCTGCCGTCCTCTGCCGCCGGGTACCAGCTCCGAGTGGGTCAGTTCGGCCAACACTACCAGTCTTCTGCCGCCTCCTCCTCCTCCTCCTTCCCTTCGCCACAGCGTTTCAGCCAGTCCGGACAGAGCTACGACGGCGGTTACAGCGTGAACGCTGGATCCCAGTATGAAGGACACGGCGTGGGTTCTAATGCACAGGCCTATGGGACACAATCAAATTACAGCTATCAGCCTCAATCTATGAAGAATTTTGAACAGGCAAAGATTCCACCAGGGACGCAGCAGCCGCAGCAGCAGCCGCAGCAGCAGGCGCAGCAGGCGCAGCAGCACCCCCCTCAGCATGTGATGCAGTACACCAACGCTGCCACCAAGCTGCCCCTGCAGGGCCAGGTGGGCCAGTACAGCCAGCCCGAGGTTCCTGTGAGGTCCCCCATGCAGTTCCACCAGAACTTCAGCCCCATCTCGAACCCCTCCCCCGCGGCCTCGGTGGTTCAGTCTCCGAGCTGTAGCTCCACCCCGTCTCCTCTGATGCAGAGTGGGGAGAGCCTCCAGTGCGGGCAAGGCAGTGTGCCCATGGGTTCCAGAAACAGAATTTTACAGTTAATGCCCCAGCTCAGCCCGACCCCCTCAATGATGCCCAGCCCTAATTCTCATGCTGCGGGCTTCAAAGGGTTTGGACTAGAAGGAGTGCCAGAAAAGCGACTGACAGATCCTGGGCTGAGTAGTTTGAGCGCCCTGAGTACTCAAGTGGCCAATCTTCCTAATACCGTTCAGCACATGCTACTTTCTGATGCCCTGACGCCTCAGAAGAAGACCTCCAAGAGGCCCTCCTCGTCTTCTAAGAAAGCAGACAGCTGCACAAACTCCGAAGGCTCCTCACAGCCTGAAGAACAACTGAAGTCCCCCATGGCAGAGTCGCTGGACGGAGGCTGCTCCAGCAGCTCTGAGGATCAAGGCGAGCGTGTGAGGCAGCTAAGTGGCCAGAGCACCAGCTCCGACACCACCTACAAGGGCGGAGCCTCCGAGAAAGCTGGCTCCTCACCAGCGCAAGGCACTCAGAACGAAGCCCCCAGACTCAATGCCAGTCCTGCAGCCGGCGAAGAGGCTGCCTCGCCAGGCGCTAAGGACACACCGTTGTCATCCGAGGGCAACCCAAAAGTCAATGAGAAGACGGTTGGGGTGATTGTCTCCCGGGAAGCTATGACAAGTCGGGTAGAAAAGCCTGGTGGGCAAGATAAAAGCTCCCAAGAGGATGATCCTGCAGTCACTCAAAGGCCACCCAGCACTGGTGGGGCAAAGGAGACCAGTCACCCATCAGTTCCGCAGCCAGAGCCCCCGGGGGTCGGGAGCAAAGGAAACAAGAATGGAGATAATAACTCGAACCACAATGGAGAGGGAAATGGCCAGAGCGGGCACTCCGCGGTGGGCCCTGGTTTTATAGGCAGAAGTGAGCCCAGCAAATCTCCTGGAAGCCTGCGCTACAGTTACAAAGATAGTTTCGGGTCGGCCGTGCCAAGAAACGTCAGTAGCTTTCCTCAGTATCCTACGGGACAAGATAAGGGTGATTTCACTGGCCACGGGGAGCGAAAGGGTAGAAATGAGAAGTTCCCTAGCCTCCTGCAGGAAGTGCTTCAGGGCTACCACCACCACCCTGACAGGAGATATTCTAGGAGCACTCAGGAGCATCAGGGCATGGCTGGTGGCCTGGAAGGAGCCACGAGGCCTAACGTCTTGGTCAGTCAAACCAATGAATTGGCTAGCAGGGGCCTTTTGAACAAAAGCATTGGGTCCCTACTAGAAAACCCGCACTGGGGCCCCTGGGAGAGGAAGTCAAGCGGCACGGCTCCTGAGATGAAACAGATCAATTTGGCTGACTATCCGATTCCCAGAAAGTTTGAAATAGAGCCCCAGTCATCGGCTCATGAGCCCGGGGGTTCCCTCTCTGAAAGAAGATCAGTGATCTGTGATATTTCTCCACTAAGACAGATTGTCAGGGACCCGGGGGCTCACTCACTGGGACACATGGGTGCTGACGCCAGACTTGCAAGGAGTGAACGGCTCAATCCAAGTTTAAGTCAGTCGGTCATTCTTCCGGGTGGGTTGGTATCCATGGAAACAAAGCTGAAATCCCAGAGCGGGCAGATAAAAGAAGAAGACTTTGAACCACCCAAATCTCAAGCTAGTTTCAACAACAAGAAATCCGGAGACCACTGCCATCCTGCTAGCATCAAGCACGAGTCTTACCGCGGCAATGCCAGCCCTGGAGCAGCCCACGATTCCATCTCAGACTACGGCCCACAGGACAGCAGACCCGCGCCAATGCGGCGGGTCCCTGGCAGAGTCAGTGGTCGGGAGGGCATGAGGGGTCGGTCCCCTTCGCAATATCATGACTTCTCAGAAAAACTGAAGATGTCTCCTGGGAGGAGCAGAGGCCCAGGGGGAGACCCTCATCACATGAACCCACACATGACCTTCTCGGAGAGGGCCAACCGGACTTCTTTACACGCTCCCTTCTCTCCCAACTCAGAAAGCCTGGCCTCCGCTTACCACACAAATACGCGGGCTCATGCTTATGGGGACCCCAACGCAGGCTTGAATTCTCAGCTCCATTATAAGAGACAGATGTACCAACAGCAACAAGAGGAATACAAAGACTGGAGCAGCAGCTCTGCTCAGGGAGTAATCTCTGCGGCACAGCACAGGCAGGAGGGACCACGGAAGAGCCCGAGGCAGCAGCAGTTTCTCGACAGGGTGCGGAGCCCCCTGAAAAACGACAAAGACGGTATGATGTATGGCCCACCAATGGGGACTTACCACGACCCCAGCGCTCAGGAAGGCGGGCGCTGCCTCATGTCTAGTGACGGTCTGTCTAACAAAGGCATTGAATTGAAGCATGGCTCCCAGAAGCTACAACAAGAATCTTGTTGGGATCTTTCCCGACAGACTTCTCCAGCCAAAAGCAGCGGCCCTCCGGGGATGTCCAATCAGAAAAGGTACGGACCCCCCCATGAGGCCGACGGGCACGGGCTCGCCGAGACCGCACAGTCATCCAAACCCGGCAATGTTATGCTCAGGCTTCCAGGCCAAGAGGATCATTCTTCTCAAAACCCCTTAATCATGCGGAGGCGGGTGCGTTCCTTTATCTCTCCCATCCCCAGCAAGAGGCAGTCACAAGATGTGAAAAACAGTAACACCGAAGATAAAGGGCGCCTCCTTCACCCACCAAAAGAAGGCGCCGATCGAGCATTCAATTCCTATGCGCATCTTTCTCACAGTCAGGATGTCAAGTCTGTCCCTAAGAGAGAATCCTCCAAGGACCTTCCGAGTCCAGATAGTAGGAACTGCCCTGCCGTCACCCTCACGAGCCCTGCTAAGACCAAAATACTGCCCCCTCGGAAAGGACGGGGGTTGAAACTGGAGGCTATAGTTCAGAAGATCACGTCCCCGAATATTAGGAGGAGTGCATCCTCGAACAGCGCGGAGGCTGGGGGAGACACGGTTACTCTCGATGACATACTGTCTTTGAAGAGTGGCCCTCCCGAAGGTGGGAGTGTGGCTGTTCCGGACGCCGAGATGGAGAAGAGAAAAGGTGAGCTGGTATCTGACCTAGTCTGTCCCACAAGCCAGGACCTGAACGTAGAAAAGCCCCTGGCGAGGTCTTCCGAGGAGTGGCGTGGCAGTGGGGACGACAAAGTGAAGACCGAAACACACCCAGACACGGTCACCGCTGGAAAGGAACCCCCTGGCACCATGACGTCCACCACCTCACAGAAGCCTGGGAGTAACCAGGGGAGACCAGACGGTTCCCTTGGTGGGACTGCGCCTTTAATCTTTTCTGACGCAAAGAATGTACCTCCAGCGGGCGTGTCGGCCCCTGAGGCAAACCCCAAGGCTGAAGACAAGGAGAGTGATACAGTGACGATTTCCCCCAAACAAGAGGGTTTCCCCCCGAAGGGGTACTTCCCGTCAGGAAAGAAGAAGGGGAGACCCATCGGTAGTGTGAACAAGCAGAAGAAACAGCAGCCACCACCTCCACCCCCTCAGCCCCCTCAGATACCAGAAACCTCTGCAGATGGAGAGCCAAAGCCCAAAAAGCAGAGGCAAAGGCGGGAGAGAAGGAAGCCTGGGGCCCAGCCAAGGAAGCGGAAAACCAAACAGGCGGTTCCCATCGTGGAACCCCAAGAACCTGAGATCAAACTAAAGTATGCCACCCAGCCACTGGATAAAACCGACGCCAAGAACAAGTCTTTTTTCCCTTATATCCATGTAGTAAATAAGTGTGAACTTGGAGCTGTGTGTACAATCATCAATGCTGAAGAAGAAGAACAGACCAAATTGGTGAGGGGTCGGAAGGGTCAGAGGTCTCTGACCCCGCCGCCCAGCAGCACTGAAAGCAAGGTGCTCCCGGCTTCGTCCTTCATGCTGCAGGGCCCCGTCGTGACAGAGTCTTCTGTTATGGGGCACCTGGTTTGCTGTCTGTGTGGCAAGTGGGCCAGTTACCGGAACATGGGCGACCTCTTTGGACCCTTTTATCCCCAAGATTATGCAGCCACTCTCCCGAAGAATCCGCCGCCCAAGAGGGCCACGGAGATGCAGAGCAAGGTTAAGGTACGGCACAAAAGCGCGTCCAACGGCTCCAAGACGGACACTGAGGAGGAGGAAGAGCAGCAGCAGAAGGAGCAGAGGAGCCTGGCCGCCCACCCCAGGTTTAAGCGGCGACACCGCTCGGAAGACTGTGGCGGGGGCCCTCGGTCCCTGTCCAGGGGGCTCCCTTGTAAGAAAGCAACCACCGAGGGCGGCGGCGAAAAGACCGTTTTGGACTCAAAGCCCTCCGTGCCCACCACTTCCGAAGGTGGCCCCGAGCTGGAGTTACAAATCCCTGAACTACCTCTTGACAGCAATGAATTTTGGGTCCATGAGGGTTGTATTCTCTGGGCCAACGGAATCTACCTGGTGTGCGGCAGGCTCTATGGCCTGCAGGAGGCGCTGGAAATAGCCAGAGAGATGGTGAGTGCAAAGCCCCTTCCCAGCTTGCTCTTTCTCTCCCTTCTGGGCGGTTCCTTCCGCCTTCGCTTGTTCCAGCCCTGTTGCTCTGTATCGCATGGCAATTCCTCCAGATTAAAGCCCCTAGGCTCAAACGATGGACAGAAAATGAAGTAATTTGGAAGATTTGTTTAACGTCTGTTTTATCGGTAAGAAGGGTCCCTGGGTTACAAAGTCACGTGGGTGCGGCACCGCTTACCAGAACACACCCCTCCTCGAACCCGACCGCCCACTCCTCTGCCAGTTTCCTGTTTCTAAACAATAAGCTTTTACCGCTATCTGTGTTATTCACGGATCCTTTTCCCCCGTTTTTCAACATCTGACTCTGTAACGCTTATGAAGTATACCACGGTTATATTTCCTTTCTTCTAAAACTCTTCCATTTCTCTAGAATTATTAATTCATGTTTTTATGGCTTTCCTTGGACCACATCTCCCCGACCCAAACCTGACAGTCAGGGTATTTACTGTTTAGGACTGTTTGGTAACTGTTGTCCTGGGGCATTCGTCGTCATTATCACTCACTTCTTTCCTCCAGTGAACGCTGTTTCCTCAACCCCATGTCTTCGCCTTTCTTAGCCTGCGCCCTCAGCTCACACGGGACATCATCTTCCCTTAGGAGTTTGCTGAGAAGGGTGGCGGGAGGTAAATACTCTGAGATCTTGTCTTATGCGAAAACATGTCTTTATCCCATCCTCTTGCTTAATCGAGCTTTGGCTGGGTATAGAATTCTAGATTTGGAATAATTTTCTCTCACTGCCTTCAAGTCCTGACTCCTGACTTGTCCTCTAGCTTCTAGTGCTGCAGTTGAGGGACAGGAGCTGTTACGATTCAGTCTTTAGTGTGTGTGCTGCCTTCCTCCTCTGGAAGGTTTGAGGATCCTCTCAGTTGCCCTTGGGGTGGGTCTCTTCACTCACTGTGCCAGCCCTTGCTGACTGTAAACTCCTGCCTTCCAGCTGAGGAAGTTTGTTGTGTGTTGTTTCTTGGATACTTTCCTTCCTTCTCTTTTCTCTGTTCTTTCCAGAATCCTGTCAGTTAGGTGTTGTACCTCCTGAATTAATCCTCTGGCTTTGCCTTTTCTCTCCTGGGTTCGTTCGTTCTCTCTCTCTCTCTCTCTCTCTCTGCCTTTTCTAATTTCTCCACACTCTCTTCAGCTCTAAATAAAGATTTATTTATCTTTATTTCTGATACTCTCAAGAAACTTCTCTTTTCCAAATATCCTTCTGGGAGGTGGACCATTGACTGCTTGAATTGGGTTGGGTTAGAGACCTAACTCCTCTTAAAATTTTGAGTCAACGACCTGGTTGCTGGCCCCGCTTTCTGAGACGCCTGTGCCTTTCCAGGCTCTGTGCCACAGTGGCTGGCGTTCTAGTGGCTCCTCCGCTGCACTCGTTCCTCTCTGTGCCTCTCAGACCGTTGGCTCGCGCCCTCTTTGTTCGATTTCCAGCGTCTGGAAATTGGGACATCTCTCAGGTGTTTGTTTCCTCTCCCATTCTTCATGTCCTTGTCCTTCATGTCCATGTCATAGAAGCTATTCCCTTTCTCTTTCTGGGAGGGGAACAGATGTGGGAAATGAATGTTGGGTCTACGATATTGAATCACGCAAGAGTTTTTGTATTCATATATATTTAAATTTTATCACGCTGGACAAATATACTGATGACTTTTAATCATCGTGAAGAAGGATTATGTCAGCCGGGATCATAGTATCCTTGGACATTCTTTTCCTCTCCCCCTACGTTTCTCCCCAAAGCAGTATATTTTATCATTGTATTGTCTCCAGAAT
This sequence comes from Panthera uncia, assembly GCF_023721935.1. Lineage (NCBI taxonomy): Eukaryota > Metazoa > Chordata > Mammalia > Carnivora > Felidae > Panthera > Panthera uncia. Next base: position 131,823,120 of record NC_064809.1, on the reverse strand, counting down.
TTATCAGTCTCTGATAAAAAGGAAATCAAAACTGTAAACTGTAGTAAAGAATGTAATTAATGGGAAGTTTATATATTTTTTAATTAAAAAAAATGTTTTAATGTTTATTTTTGAGAGAGACTGAGACAGAATGTGAGTGGGTTAGGGGCAGAGAGAGAGGGAGACAAAGAATTTGAAGTAGACTCCAGGCTCTGAGCTGTCAGCACAGAGCCCGACACAGGGCTTGAACTCACAAGCTGTGAGATCATGACCTGAGCCAAAGTCAGACGCTTAACTAGCTGAGCCACCCAGGTGCCCTGTGAAGTTGATAACATAATTTAAATTAGAACATTCTGATTCAGTCACACAAGGGGCTTGCCTTTCCCTCTCAGACCTTTTCCCCCCACGTGAGTTTTTTCTCCCTCCTTTCCTCTCCATCACCAGAGTTGCTCCCAATCCCCAGGCTTGAAACACATTTACTTTGTACACATGTGACATTTTACAATGCACAAGTCCTAAAGGGACCTAACATTTAAGACCCTTAAGTACAAAATTCTGTAAATAGTCAATCCTGAGTATTCAGTACTCTATCAGTTGGTGGCCTCAGTACTCATCTTGCTGGTGGCCTGCCTGCCATATTTGGTGGTTTGTTTTGTTGTGTTTGTTATTTCAGGTATGTGTCCCTGCCCACCTGTCAGTGTTTGTTTTCTTTCTTTCTTTCTTTCTTTCTCTCTTTCTTTCTTTCTTTCTTTCTTTCTGTGTTTGTTTATTTTGAGAGCGAGCACATGTGCACTTGCACTGGCAAGCAGAGGAGGGGCAGAGAGAGAGGGAGAGAGAGAATTCCAAGCAGGCTCTGCACTGTCAGTGCAGAGCCCAATGCAGGTCTTGATCTCAAGAACCATGAGATCATGACCTGAGCCAAAACCGAGTCAGAAGCTTAACTGACTGAGTCACCCAGGCACCCCTACCAGTGTTTTCTTTATTACAACATAGAATATTATTAATCTCTCTCAGAGTAACTTTTTTTAAATGTTTATTTTTGAGATAGCACCGGTGGAGTAGGGGCAGAGAGAGAGGGGGACAGAAGGTCCAAAGCAGGCTGTATGCTAACAGCAGCCAGCCCCATGCGGGGCTCAAACTCATGAACCATGAGATCATGACCTGAGCCGAGGTCGGACACAACCAACTGAGCCACCCAGGTGCCCCTCTCAGAGTAACTTTTATGTCTAAACTGTTGAACGTTCTGGGGCAGTCATTGGTAACCGGTTGTCAGCAGGTGGACTCCTGCCCAGCAGATCCCTAAATCCTGTGTCTCAGCCCACATCTAGTTTATAGAAAGTAGAAGACACCCGAGAATAATGTGACCACACTAAATCACAAGTCCCTCCACCCCAGAAAGGTTGGTGACCAGCAAACTTGCCTCTTAAAATTCCTAATTGGGAATCTGTGTCTTCAGAAAGTCACAATTTAGCTTATTTACTACTTGTCAGCTTTGATCCCAAAGTAAAATCTGGCATGTTATATAGTTGGAACAAATAGACTGAATATGATAAATCATTCTCTCTGGCCCATCCCCATCCCACCGCTGCCATGGACTAGGTGGTTAGGAGAACATGAAGCACTTTAGATGGAGAAAATTGAAAGTGGTTTCTGTTTTTTAGAAATAATTTCAGGGACGCCTGAGTGGCTCAGTCAGTTGAGTATATGACTTGGGCTCAGGTCATGATCTCAAGGTTCTTGGGTTCAGGCCCTGCGTCGGGCTTTGCGCTGACAGCTGGAGCCTGCTTGGGATTCTCTGTCTCCCTCTGTCTCTGCCCCGCCCCTGCTTGTGCTCTCTCTCTCTCTCTCAAAAATAAAAAAAAATAAAAACATTAAAAAATAAAATCTTAATTTCAGCCTCAGCTATTTCAAAAGTACTTCAAATTAATCATCTGTCCTAAGGGATAAAAAGTTGGAATGCTCCATTTAAAGGTAAAAGGCATAAAGGCAGTAATTTTGTCCCTATGCTTCTTCCATATACTAGAGGCTCTAAATTAGATTTTTGGGTTCTCTGGTGGCCCCATCAGGGCTGCAGATTCCACCATCTCCTTTAATAACAGGGTTCAGACAAATAGCTGACCAATCTTATTTTTTTAATTGAGGTATAATTGACATAGAACATAGTAGTTTCATGACAAATCTTAAATATACCTCATACTACAGCTGAATCTTTATCTTCTTATGTTGCACTCTCAATGCCATCACCCTTTAAAAATTACTAAGCTTTTTCTTCCCTCAATTCCGTTCTGTTTATTTAACATCCATTTTGGAGTAGAATGCTAGCTTTGTATATTGAATTTAATTTCTCTGTACACTTGCATATTTGTTTTATTCCCACAAGCCACCCAATGAGATAGGAAGGGAGACAGCACCGTTCCATTACCCTCAGAATAAAGAATGATTTGGCTTTAGTGAAACACACTCGGATGGATGTGTTGATTTTAAAAATGGTTTAAAAAATTATGCTTCTTTAGCTTTTTGAGCTGACCGATGTTCCACTATGACTACAGGCTCTTTTTCTGTTTTATTTGCCCGGTTTTTATTCTCCTTTTCCTTATGTACTTGAGAACAAATTAAAATTACACTAACTTGCCTTCTCTTATTTAATTTGATAGATGCTGTTTCAATTTGTCAAGGCCACTTTGAGTCTAGTTTTGTCTTAGGTTTTAGCAGATGCGTTCAATTGCAGTGCGCTTAACAAGCATCCTATCATGTTGAGATAAGGCCACATCTATTTCATTAGAGATCCATTTTGGCCTGTGTATTTATCAGGTGTTTTGACAGGCATAATATTATAACAAAATAATATGAAGTCCTCGAGAGACAGCAGTTCCCTCCCTGTAAGTGTCACACTGTGAAAATTGCTGAAAACTAGAACATTCCTGTTCAAGCAGATGGCCTTTGCTCTCCTTCCTTTTCTGAGTGTGGGACTTAATCCGTTCATTTCTGCACAGTCCTCTGGTTTTGTCTGACTCTTACCTCTGTTTATTTACCTTGGTCCGATTGTATATGTGAGCCCACAGTGACCTCTGATCTGACACAATGTTGTGACAGAGGCAGTTGTCTCGAAACAGACATACGCATAACTCGGTGTACAGAAACGGTGTTTGATACTTTTAGAACGTGAAGGCCTTCAGGGTTCAGGGTTGTGGCAGCAGACAGGGATCCCTGGTGTGCCCTGCTCTGGGGAAGAGCTGGCCTGCTTGTTCCCTCCTTTCCCCTCCACCCCCCCCCCCCCCGCCCTGCCCCGGCTGACCACTCCCCTTCCAAACAGATTCTTAACAACCTCCATGGGAATTTAAAAAGTTTTTACCCCACAGTGTGTATTAACTAGATTGGGGTTAATATTTTTTTTTAAATCAATGTATTAAAGATTCCATTTAAAGTTTTGTTTTTTCTTTTTTTTTAAGTTTTACCTAAGTAATCTCTACACCCAACGTGTGGCTCGAACTCATGACCCCAAGATCAAGAGCTGAATGCTCTTCTGACTGAGCCAGCCAGGCGCCCCTAAAGTTTATTTTTAATATAACTTTAAATAGATCCTTCCACCATCTCTAACAGGCTAATATTCTCCTTAATTTTTAAATTGTGACAACATAATTTCACAAGTGTAAAAGTATTAATATATCTATTACATTATGAAAACGTAACTGCATGTTAAATGATCAAAAACAGGTCAGTTTGCCTCTCTGGTTATGTGTGAAATAAAGGCGTTGTCCTATGCTCCCTGAATTTCCGTTTGTGTTCCCTGAGTGAGTAATGGACTGTCACCCACCCATGGAGGCTGCCCAGGTCCTGCTGAAGGTTTCCCACTAGGCTCCTGGTCTCTGCTCTTGACTCACTGGACACGCATGCCCCACGGTGACGGTCCCTCCCCTGGACCCCTCCCTACCCCCTGCCCTGGCTTCCTTACACTGCCTTCCTCTCTGGTCCCATCTCTCTGGCTGTCACTTCGTCATTGTTGCCACAAATCACACCTCTGTCCCAGCCTGTCTGTATCACCCATTCCGGCACCGGGGTTCGTGCATCTCTCTATTCCTGTGACTTTCAGCAGATAACAGAGTTGTGTGATTATCTTATTACCTGTTTTTCTCAACACGACCTGTGATGACCTTGACACTAACCTCCAGAGAAAGGTTACCTTTCTTTCAGGATTTGGTTTTTCTCAATTCTAAGGAGCGTCATGAAATTTGCAGTTTTGAATTTTGTTGCTTATATTGTGTTACAGAATACATTGTGACAGATTGAAAGAAGTTTCCTAAAATCTGTTTCTTTTAGAGGTGGAGGGATAATGAGAGAAACTTTACACCTGATTATAAAATAAAAGCTATAAGGAATAGACTAAATGCCAAAGGTAAAGGACCATAAACAAGAACATCGACAGGTGACTCCATACTAGGCCAAATAAGTCATCCCTGAGCCGTTGAACTGGTTACTGCTGATGTGTTAAAAGAGCTGAGGTGATGAGATGGCACGCAGAGGTAGGCATTCGTTTCACGTCAGCAGCTGTCTGGGTCCCTCTAGAAAACCGGTACAGCTCTGAAGTTTGAGCGCTGGAAGCGCCCCTCACTCCCTCCTCGGCGTCGGGGAGCCTTGGCCCCAGGTCCCACACTGGTGTGTGGGAAACGGCACTTGGCAGGAGGGCTCCCGGCCTCTGTCAGGAAGGGCGATGTGATTCACGCATCGTGCCACACGCTTCCCCGCGCGAGAGCTTGGATTTTCCAGGACGTGGGGCTTCCTTCGTTCCATACTGTCCTCCGCCCCTTGCCCCAGGCCAAGGCCAGTTTTGTAGGACCCGAAGGCCTCCAGCTGCAGGCCGGTGTCTTCCCATCTTCCTATTGAAAAGAAGTCTGATAAGGGAAAATCCAGTCAGCCTAGTGGTACCCTCAGAGATCCTCCTCGCCTTTGTGCCTTTGCCGTTCCGCCCAGTGGCCGGGAGGTGGCGGTCCGTGAGAGCCCTGGAGTCCTGTTGCCTCGTGTGAATCCGGGACTTGGCATTTCCTCGCCAGTCACTTGCTCAAGGCACTTACTTAGCTCGTGTGCTTCCCCTTCTTCATCTATAAAACATGGAGACTGAGAGCGCCTGCTGCGAAGACGGTTGTCAGGAGCACGCGTGACCCTTGGGAAGGTGCACGGAGTAATGTTTGGCGAGGCTGTGGGCCGGTGTCTGCCCTAGAGTGGCCTTCTCGTGCTCTCGTGAAGGTGCGTTCCTGTGGGCTCACCCCGGGAGCTGTCGTCCGTGGGCCGTCGTCCGTGGGCCGTCAGTGCTTCTTCCAGGAAGGGAGGCTGCCCTGCATGTGAAACAAGCATTTTCTTTTCATTTTTACTCTTGTTTGGGGAGAGCAGGGCGTGTGGCATTTCAGGTGCTGTATTGGTTAGTGTCTTCTGATATGGCAGCAGCCCACGCGGACATTCTCAGGAATTAGATTATTCAAAGGAGAGGAGATGGAAAGAAGGGAATAAAATCTGCCTTGTCCATTAAATAAGAGCATTAATGTTCTTTTTTGTGAGTTGGCAATTTTTCGATAGTGATTACCTAAGGCCAAAGTAAAGAGTCTACCCAGTAGTAAAGTTATTTTTTTTTAATTTTTTAACAGTTTTTAATTTATTTTTGAGAGACAGAGAGTGCGAGTGGGGGAGGGTCAGAGAGAGAGAGGGAGACACAGAATCCGAAGCAGGATCCAGGCCCCGAGCTGTCAGCACAGAGCCCGACGCGGGGCTCGAGCTCACAAACCGTGAGATCGTGACCTGAGCCGAAGTCGGATGCTCAACCGACTGAGCCACCCGGGCACACTTAAAATTATTTTTTAAATAAACATTTTTGATGGGTCAGCACCTAGAGATCCAGAATAATAAAGAATTCACAGAATGATTCAGAACCATCACACTCCACCACCCGCCCCCCCCAAAAGGTAACACGTATAGTCTATGAAGACTGCAGAGGGCTGTACTGTAGTCTGAGGATTGAGCCTGTGACTTAAGGGCAGTGCGAAACCACTAGCAGTTTCTGAGTGTGTAACATCACACGATTGGGTTTGGTCTTATGAGGGCAACTCAGGAGAGACGCAGGGAGAGATGAAGAGGCAGGTCTCTGGTTGAAGGGCTGTGGCATTAGTCTACACAGAGATGACACGGGCCGAAGAAGTGGCAGAGAAGGGAATCGGAAGGAGCGGATAGATAACGACGATCACTTTGGAATTTAAAGTCGATAGAATCCAAAACCAACTAGGTGTGGCAGGTAAAGGAAAGTGAGGAATGATGCTGAGGCTTCCCATCCAAGCGAGCGGGTCAGCGGAGGGGGTGGGTAAGACCCCAGTAGCAGCAAAGAGGGGATGAGGAAGAGAAGGGAGACCCTCGTTTGGCAGCTAACGTGTTGTGGGCAGGAGGGAACACTAGGCGTGAAAGCTCAGCCGAGTCTGCGTGTTCGGGGCGACCGTGCTCCGGGTCTCCAGGACGGTACTTTCTCCTCAGGACTGGCTGGTTTTTATTTAGCTTTTTGGATATGTGTAAAACCAGTAAACTTAATCCACGTTGCAAGAAAGTGGGAAGAAATAGGAAATCATGAGATCTGTGTCATTAAAAAAAAAAAAAAAAATCCTTCATTAGAGAATTCTCTGAAAAGCCATCAAAGAAATTAAGCTATCATTTTAATTATTGCTACAATATGATTAGGGGTGGGAGGGGGCACAGAAGAGGTAATTTGCTATTTTTGGCTTTCTAATAATTTTCCAAGACATTGACATTATTGACAACACAGTGGAATACCAAATTGCATTTAATTATAGTGAGAAAGAGCTGATATGAAACATTACTTTTGGGGGCCTGGAAAAGACTCTATTGTGCACAGTGTAACACCCCATTTTCTCAGAGTTCCAGGGTGTAGCTGAAGGCCTGTATGTGCTGAACTGAGATGAGACAAAGTGCAAGCACTTTACTTTGAGGTCACATGGGTTCAGGGTTCATGAGGTTCAGGTTGTCACTATGCACGGACACTTATTTTTGGAGGGTCTGAGAAGTTCCACTCACAGGAAGCAAACAGGAAAGCCAAGAAAGGACTAAATTTAGGAAGCAACAGGAAAGCTGAGAAAGGACTAAAGAAGAACAGGTTTAGCAGACTGGCCACACGAGCTCTGCGGGGGGCGCTGGGTACGTCCACAGGCTGGAAGCTCCGTCTTAACTCCTGAGTCATAAAAGGGCAAACTACCTTCTATGACAGAATTACATGTTCTCTACATAAGCGTAAATAGTAACAGTGTTATTCATATCGTAAAACTAATGGAACAGTAGGTAAAAGAAAGGCAAAATCCTGACAGCCCAGTAGATTTGCCACTTTTCCAGATTTTGTCCATGTGCCTGTTTTACTAGATATAATAATAGTGTAGTAACAATTGTTGACACGGATGGAGTGCTTTCCAAGCGCTGTGCGTGAATTATCACATTTAAACCTCACAGCAGCCCTCCGAGGTGGGCCTCCTTGTGCTCCTGGACAAAACTGAGTCCAGGATCCAGACCCAGAGAGGCTCTGCCATTAACTATAGATACAAAGCTGTGTGGCTTTTTTCACTTAATTTTGTAATTTTAGCTTGCATAGTAACTTAGGGTATTTTGTTTTAATACGTGTATAAATGTAATTTAGCCAAGTATTCCTGCACTGTTAGACACTGAGGATTCCAGTTTATTTACTATTTCTTATGTGGCGGTAAACATTTCTATTCATGGAGTTTTATGTGAGGGAAAACCTCCAGATGTTAAGCTGCTAAGTCAAAAAGTGTGAATATTTTAAGCGTTTTGCTAGGCATTATCTTGCGGTTTAACCAAAAAGGATCGTATTGAGCTGTGATCATCCACAGATACAGGAGAGCCCACATTTTACTATGAGGCAAACAACATTGGGTATTTTTAAATTTTTAATTTTTTCCTTTAAATTTTATTTCTTGGATTAGTGATATTGCAGTCGTCCCCTATTACTTTTAATGTTTCTCCTCAGTTTGTCATTTTTGTGTGCACCATTTCCCCAGTCTGAATAACTTCAGTTACCTGGGAAATGGGGACCCATGGAAACCCTTTCTTCAGGAGGGCCACCTAAAGGAGGCATTTAGGAGAGCACCTAGATAAAGTTTTCTCATCTATAAATAGGACGGTGACCGAGGACTGTTGGTACAATTAACTTCGTTGGAGATCAGGCAGCTTCGTTGGTGGACACTAAACTATTCCTAGAAGCTTTGGCGTCGAGGTAGTTTTAAAGGAAGCAAGTACTGTGAGCTGGTGTCCGGCCTGGAAAGTGTCCTCACGTGTCCTTTTAGTGGAGGCATGTCCCTATCAGTAAGCTTCTTGGGTAGAATTAAGCTGAAGAGGAAAGTCAGCCCTGGATGACCCTGTCCCAGTAAGCCAGGTACGGTGGGGTGATTTTGGCCACTGTGCTTACGAGCTGACACTTAATTTGAATATGTTGCCAGCAGACTGCTGTCAAATGTGCCTTAAGAGAATAGAACTGAAGAACTGCCACACAAGCAGATGCGTGAGACCAAGGTCAACACAACGGCGCGTTTCCGTCTGAAAGAACAAACTTCAGGATGGGAGAGGGACCCAGCTGCAGTGACATCAGTTTTGGAGGCGTTTCATTTCTTACGTGTTTCACTGCACAGCCTGTGGCAGAGTTTCTAGTAAAACGTCTTTGTTCATTTCACTCGCAGGCGTACTCATGGTAGCTGGCTCCACAGAGATGCCAGGTGGCTCCAGGCTTGGAAAACTGTCTCTGTGAAGTTTAAATCTTGGTTGAGCCGGGTGTCAGGTGTAGGCCTTTGGTGTGCTTGTAAGTTGTATTTGCTGCTGTTGTTGAAAAAAGCTGAGTTGGTGGGATGATGGTTCGTTAAGCAGTAGGATAGTTGGCCAGTTGGTTCTCTTTGCCTGTTTCTAGGTAGAGTTCCCTCTGGAAGAAATCAAAATATATTAGTGCTTTGAAAAAGCAGCCCCTCAAAAACACTGTGTTTGCAGACACGAGACTTCGCACCTCCCAGCAGGCCTGGGCATTTTAATCCACTGTTGTTGTTCTTGAAAAGCACATTTAAAAAACCAGCTCACCTGTCACCTGGTCCTCCAGGCAGCAAGTCCCCAGCACTCCCGTCATACCTGTTGTGCCACTCAGCACCATGTATCATGACTTTTCCTGACTGAACCGACCATAGTGCCTGACACATGGCTGATCAGGGCAGGGTGAACCTGTGTCTAGCTGGCTGTCCTAAGAGACCTGTAACAAGCAACAGATGTTTGGTGGTAGGAGGTGGGCCTTTGGATGCCATTTAAAGTACTTACTTTATCTTATGTTTTTAAATGTTTGTTTATTTTTGAGAGAGAGAGAGAGAGAGAGAGAGTAGGGGAGGAGGGACGGAGAGAGAATCCTAAGCAGGCTCTGCACCGTCCGTGCAACACAGAGCCCGACGCAGGGCTTGAACTCACAAACTGTGAGAATATGACCTGAGCCCAAACCAAGAGTCATGGGACTTGAACTCAGTGAAGTATAAGATCATGCATGACCTGAGCCAAAATTAAGAGTCGGGTGCTTAACCAGCTGAGCCACCCAGGCCTCCCACTCTGCGGCGATGTTTCTAAAACCCAAGCATAGCCATGCCCTGCAGGCTTCCAGCCCCCGTTTACTGGCACCTTACACTTGTCCATTCAGCCAGTATTAGTTGGCATCTGTTCTGTGCCAGGAACAAATCAGTGCACATATTTAAAATGAGATGATGTTATAGACAGTGACTGGGTAGCTGCTTCAGATGGGGGTCCAGGTAAATTTCCCTGACAGGCTGAGGTGGGAGTGGTATAACGAGCCACTCATTATATAATGAGATCAGAGGGCACTGTAGACAGAGCATACAGAGGCTGTAGGGGGAAACCGAGCTTGGTGGATTGGAGAAACAGAAAAGGCAGTATGGTGAGGCAGTACTGGATACAGAGAGAGGGTAATGAAGTTGGAGAGGTGGGCAGGAGCTAATTCCTGTGGCCTGTGTGAGCAGGACTGGCACAGAACAATGGGGCGGACACGATGCCGTTTCTTGACGCTGGAAAGCCTGGAGGAGGAACCGGTTTGGTGGGGAAATCAAAAGGTGTACTATGTTCGTGGTGAGTCTGAGGTGCCTCTTAGCCATCCAAGGGAAGTACGACCCTTTCAGAACTAAGGAATTTTGATGGATGGTTTCTTGTGGCTAAGAGCAGCTCTAGCTTCGCTTAGATCAGCGCTTATGAAAAGTGCAGTGAGAGCGTGGGGTCTGTGCAGGCACCAAGAAGCCGCACCTGACTTGAGTCAGGAAGGCTCGTGCCAATAGGTCAGAGTGACTTGGGGGATTTGAGGAGTGAGCGGAGGGAGAAATAGGCACATATTAAGAGCCACACCTCCCTGCTTTCCCAAGCCCTGCTCCCATGCCCTCTGACACCCACAGTCCACCAGGACCACTCTTCATTCTCTACTTCGAGCAACCCCTTCACCTGGCTCTCTCCACGTGCTCCTGCCCCTTATCCGTCACAGGTGGTCGTAAATGGTCATTAGTAGTTAGCACACTCACTGTGGGCCAGGTACTGTCCAAGAGACTTTCTCTCCACTGTGACATGTCAGACCAGGGTTGTGTGCTGAGCACCCACGGTAGAGATGGAGAAGCACTGTGCAAGGTGGCTATAGGGCTGTGGTAGGTGTCTTTGTAAACTGCTGTTGCTTCAGCTTCGCCTCCTGGCAGGGCTAGGCTTTACAGGGACTTAGACACCTTTCTTCGGTAAAGTGAATCACTTCCAGGGGTATTAATCTCTCCAGCAAGGAAATTCCATTCTCCCAGACGCATCCCTCCCCCTCCTTTGGAAAAAAGAGAATTCCATTTACTGTGAATATGCCAACAAGATTTTGTTGGTGAGTTTTAGAAGATCACATTCAGAATTAGCTTCCAGATTAACTCTAGGGAACCCCAGGAAATGATACACGCGCGTACACACACACACACACACACACACACACACACACACACACACACACACCCCTTGGGCCCTCAAAGGCTCTGAGACCACGAGCAAATACCAGTTGTTGCCTTTAGCTCTTTAATTTGACTTGGGAATTCTGAAGCGCCGTAGTCATTGATATATTTTCAAACAGTTTCAGTAATTTTGCCAACACCATCATGTATTTGTTGCCCTTGTAATCTTACTCATGAAAGAGAACCCACATGATGGAGCCACCTTTTTATCACATAACCACTGTGCACTGACCAGGCTGCCCAGAGAAAAAGGGACTCTTGCATTTGTCCAACAGAAAAGGTCTTTGAAGACCCCAGAAGAGATTGTTGGCAAGGGGTAATGATTACAGACTCTTGTAGGTCTCATTCTATTCTTGAATTATTCATAAGGATTGGCTGCTTGCAAAATTGTAATGGTAGACAAGTCCTTTAGCCTCTCCCCACCTAATTTTTTACCCAGTAAAAACGGAGATAATAACTGGACCACCCTATCAGGTTGTTTTAAGGAATAAAATGAGGGGCGCCTGGGTGGCTCAGTCGGTTAAGCGTCTGACTTCGGCTCAGGTCACTATCTCGCGGTCCGTGAGTTCAAGCCCCGCGTCGGGCTCTGGGCCGATGGCTCAGGGCCTGGAGCCTGCTTCCAATTCTGTGTCTCCCTCTCTCTCTGCCCCTCCCCCGTTCATGCTCTGTCTCTGTCTCAAAAATAAATAAAACGTTAAAAAAGAAAAAAAATAAATAAATAAATAAATAAATAAAATGAGATTGGCCATAACAGTCAATTGTCATTTAAATATTGGAGGTGGGGGCACCTGGGTGGCCCAGTCAGTTAAGTGTCTGACTCTTGGTTTTGACTCCGATCTTACAGTTCATGAGATCAAGCCCTGTATCAGGCTCTGTGCTGACAGCATGAAGCCTGCTTAGGATTCTCTCTCTCCTCTCCCTCTTCCCCTCCCCTGCATGCTCTCTCTGTCTCCCTCAAAATAAAATAAACATTAAAAACAGAATTAAAAAAAAAGCTTGGAGGTGGAAGAGGTAATTGTTGAATTTAGTCAATATTTCTAATCTTAGTCATATTACATCTGAGTTTCCATTTTCTTCCTCTTTTGAAGTTAAGATTGGCCTTTTGCTGAGTATCTCCCATTCTGGGATTAAGCTTCTAAAGTAGAAAATCAGGAAGAAAATATACGTACATATCCGTGAAGATGGACTGAGCCAATAGTTCTTAAACTTTCTTGGGGATAAGAAACACCTGGGATGATGGTGCGCCTTCAGTCCTTCTGGGTCATGGCCATAGTCTGCATTGTTAGCACGTGCTTCAGGTGACGGGCCAAAATCAACTCTGAACACTCCCGTGTGTTTGAGCTAGTTCACGAAAGCTACATCATAAGCCAGCCAACCAGTTTTGGTTACAGTTTCCATGCCAGGTTCGTACCAATTTTTCCTTCCAGAGCAAGGTTTCTGGGAAGGAGGGCATGAGGCTTTGGACCTGAAGTGAGGTGTCTCACACATTGTCGCTTCATCAAGTGGCCCCATAAAGCCCTCAGAGAGGGTTGTTGGGATCTGGCACCTGGCTTTAGGGTGTGGGGACCAGCAGCCCTGTGGAGAGTTACACTGGCACTAGTTTAAATACACCCAAGACATCCTAGTTTTCTCAGGTTCCTTTCTGCCTTTTTTCTGGATGAAGGTGCCTCCTCTGTCCATTTTCAGGCTGGCCTTGCCCTTGAGGAACCAGCCACTTCGGGAGTGGGGTGGCTTCGCAGACAAGACAGATGCGTGGGTGAGAGGGATGGTGAGGTGGAGGCAGATCCGGCAGGAAAGGATAAAACAAGCCAAGTGGGACAAGAGGCAGTAAAAATACCGAAGAAGGCCTCCAAGGGTTGGGAACTTTGCAGATTGAAGCTCCTGTGTAGACTGGGCAGATTCAGAGTCCTGTTAAAGGAGGCCTGTGGTGGCAGCACGTTTGTCATTTCTGTTACCAAAATCGTCAACAGTTAGATGCGAGCGTCTTGTGAATGAGCGGCTCCCTGTAATTGGTTTTCTGGAAGCATAGACTCAACTCCTGGGATGAGCCATGGAGAGGAGGAGGATTATACAGAGAGTCCCTTTCCTGGCAGGCAGTTTCTTTAAAAAGATGCCTTGCTAAACACAAAAGGCAATTATTACTCCTTAAACCCAATCCACCGTTTGAGCAAAGGGGAAAATAAAATTACGCTAGTAAGTAGTCTTGTGCAACTTTAAGTTCAATGTTTTCAACTCTGTCCATAAGCATTTATCTCTATACTTCAAGAAAAGGCTATTCTCTTTCTTCTCCCTGGGCTGCCGGGGCTCCTGCTCCTGCTGGGTGCAGCCTTTTCTCAGGTTCTCAGCTGCCACTGGGAGCAAACATGCTAATTACTGCTTTAAAAAACCTCCCTGACCCAAGCCCCTCCTTTCTAACTTCCTAAAGGGCACAAATCTCTTTTATTTGTAATATTTAAAAATCCCCCTCAACAAAATGTATAACGTTTTATCAAAGCCACAGCTTTCTTCCCCAGCTATAAAAGATGCCCTCTGATTAGAATTATTTTAATGGAGTGTATGTACTTGTAGGTAAGCTAAAATGTAAACTATGTGTAGGATAAAATGACAAACTGGAGAAAACCAAGGTCTGGTTAGCCTAAAGAAACCTCATCCTTAGCGAAACCTGTGTGGAGTTTTTGATAGGTGGAGTTATGAAGAATGTATACTAACATAACTGTACGTTTTGTGCAAAAGAAAAACGATTAAGCTAACATTTTTTTCACAGTTTAATATTCCAGAAAGTGGGGGGATAGAGATTGGTTTTAACTTAAATTTGGCAAGTGGATGCATTTTGTTAGGGAAATCGCTTATATTGCTTTGTCTTGCCTTTATACCTTTATTATTGCTGAACCTAAAGACTCTAAGTCCAGGAGAGGGAATTCTAGAACATTTAAAACCTACAACAGGTAGTCAGTATCTGCACCCACCTCATCAACAGTTGAAGTTCATTCCATATGTGATCGTTATAAACTGTTTCAGCTTTGCGGGCACCCTGGTAGAAATGGTTACTAGGACCTGTATGTGTTCAGAGACCACTGTCATCCGTGAAGTGTTTATATGAAGACATATAATTGAGAGGGGGTAAATACTGTTCCTGATCTGTTAAAAATGTTCCAGTGAAAAGATAAATATTCAAAACAAGCACACATAAGTAGTAATAGCTGTGTTTAATTGCTAGTGGTGGATTGTGTCAAAAAATTTTTTTTAATGTTTATTTACTTTTGAGAGAAAGAGAGAGAGAGAGACAGAGGCATGAGCAGGGGAGGGGCAGAGAGAGGGAGACACAGAATCGGAAGCAGGCTCCAGGCTCCAGGCTCCAAGCTGTCAGCACAGAGCCTGACACGGGGCTGGGGCCCACAGACCCACGAGATCATGACCTGAGCTGAAGTCGGACGCTTAACCGACTGAGCCACCCAGGCGCCCCAGTGGTGGATTGTTTTAAAAGCCAGATCTTCCTGGAAGTCTGTGCTGCTGTCCATCTCCAGCTTCCCGTGGCCTTGCAGATAAGCCCAGGGGGGGCTCTGGTTGTTCTGGAATGGCTGTCCATTCCCTTTGGGATCACTGCTGGAACTTTTTCCTTCTGTTTTTATGCAGGGTGTCTTAGGAATACCTTACATGTCATTTACAAAACACTCTTCCCTCATTGTCAAACACATTTAGAGTTTTATATGGTTTGAGTTTTTTTCCTTCTCATCAGTTTTATTTCTTTTTTTTTTTAAGTTTATTTATTTATTTTGAGAGGGAGAGAGAGAGAGAGAAAAAACGAACGAATGGGGGAGGGGCATAGAGAGACAGAATCCGAAGCAGGCTCCATGCTGTCAGCATGGAGCCGATGTGGGGCTCAATTCCACAAGCTGCACGATCATGACCTGAGCTGAAACCAAGAGTCAGACACTTAACAGACTGAGCCACCCAGATGCCCCCACCCCCACCTCATTCACCAGTTTTCTTAAAAGATTCTCCACCTCCTTCCTTTTTTCCCAGTGGGATTTTATCCCCTATTTACTGTTGAGAGAATCGAGGTTTAAATAGATTAACTGGGCCATGCTCATCTGGCTGGTGAGAGGCAGGGCCAGGGGTTGGTTTCCTTTCTCAAGGAAGGTCTTTTTCCAACCTGGCTTTCTCTCCTTTTTTCTCATTTCATGTTTTCATCTCTTTTTAGACGCCAGTATTTGAGGCAGGAAACGACATTCCCCACTGAATGCAAGGAAGGCAAATATAGGAGATGTCAGCTAACTAACTGGAACATGTCTTTCACTGCATTCTTTTTCTCCCCTCCACTTTAAAATAAACAAGAAAATGATAAAGAAAAAAAGCTTCCCAGCAGAGATTTACTTTTTTGTAATGTTTTCTATTACACGTTCTTCTTTTTTTTTTTTAATGTTTATTTATTTATTTTTGAGAGAGAGCACAAGTCCCAGAGGTACAGTGAGAGAGAGGGAGACACAGAATCCGAAGCAGGCTCCAGGCTGAACTGTCAATGGAGAGCCCGACGCAGGGCTCGAACCCATGAGCTGTGAGATCATGACCTGAGCCCAAGTCAGACGCTTAACTGACTGAGCCACCCAGGTGCCCTGAGATTCATTTTTAGAAGTTTTTAAGTTCTATCTTGGGGTCACTTTGATAACGCCTAGTCTTTACCTAGTATCTTACAAGAATATTCCTAATAATGGAATCATCACTCTGAGGCAATAGAGATTATGAATTTATTTTTTTTTTTTTAATTTTTTTTTCAACGTTTTTTATTTATTTTTGGGACAGAGAGAGACAGAGCATGAACGGGGGAGGGGCAGAGAGAGAGGGAGACACAGAATCGGAAACAGGCTCCAGGCTCCGAGCCATCAGCCCAGAGCCCGACGCAGGGCTCGAACTCACGGACCGCGAGAACGTGACCTGGCTGAAGTCGGACGCTTAACCGACTGCGCCACCCAGGCGCCCCGAGATTATGAATTTAATTCAAAATAGTGTAATGTGTTCCGGAAAGGGTTTCTAGCTTTATCTTCAGTTACCCCAGAAAATGTCATTTGAAATTAAACCCATTCCTGGTTATTCCAGTCAAGATTTTGTTCTAGGTCCAAAACATTCTACTCTGTAAACGGAATGTTTTGAAGGTAAGTCGCTTGTAGAGCTGGGGCTCTGAGAGTCCTCTGCTCATCAGAATCTTCCTGTGCTGATGCCCGAAGGGCTCCCCTTCCACTTCGCGCACCAAGCGAAGGCACCGCCACGCACCGGGGCTCCCAAGACACGACTCACAGACTCCTGGCTGTAGCTTGTCACCAAGTCCTACCGGTTTATCTTCAGTGTCTCTGAGTGCAGCCTCTTGTATGCATTTCCTCACCCTCCCACACAAACTTCCATGATACCCCTAACCTGGCAGTGACGTTGGCCCCACGTTCCTGCTCATCTGGCTCCACCCCCTCAGAATCCTGTTCCACCACATGCACCTCCCACACCCTGACTGCTTGTTCCTGTTTGTTCCCCCTGTGGTGGACGCCTTCCCTGCCTTCTTTGCCCCAGTAGCTCCTGCTCCTCCTTCACAGCTAGACTGCTCAGGCAACACCCCCTCAAGAGTGCTTTCCCGACCTTAACCGGGTGGGCATCCTGCCTCTAAGCTGGAGAGTCCCGTTTACATCGTAACACATCCCAGTTCTTCTAGAAGTTTCCTGAGGGCAGACACTCCCTGACTTTGGGTCCTCAGTTTGGGGGCCTCTTTGCCTTGCCCACAGGCATGTAATAAAAATGTGTTGAATGAATAATAAAAAAGGAAGGATTTTTACATTTCTGAAGTTGACACCATTTAAGCAAACTTAAGTATCAAAGCGAAGTCCCCTGAGGATCCAAGGCCCCTTGACCACACCTGTGAGGTACCTTCCAGGGAAGGTAAGGAGTTAGCCCCTAGGGACCAAGGGATCCAGTTCCTACTCGCTTTCCTCCAACCCGTGTTCCCAGTTCCTGGACTTCGCAGTTTTGTGCCGTTGACTCAGAATGGACACGGTAATGAGGCAAATTAAAAGTCCCAAGAAGAGCTCATCAGGAAGTCAAAATCCTTTCATCATATTCAGTAGAATAACTTGCATTCCGTGATTCTGTAAAGAAGCACCAGCCTGACTTTCACCTGTCAGCCAATACTTCCCTTCCCGTCTGACGGAGGGAAACAGGTGTACCTTGCTTCGGCACACTGCCATGTGAAAATCTAGATTTATAAAACAGCAACGACCAAAAAGGTGTATGTGATAGAGTCTTCTAGAGAAAAGACACCCTTCCTTGCCCAGCTGCATCTTACACCTAATCTTTTCTTATTTGTTTGCTGAATGGTAAAATCAACATATCTGTTGTATAAAGGCATGTGTACTCTAAATATATTGTTCGTGTGCTCAAGGTTGTAGCTAAATCCTGGCTTCCTCTGTTTGGCAGATGAAGTGCAGAAAGACAAGGAAGGACACTGTTAATGAAGAGAAAAGAGTCCTTTAATCCCAAGCCCTCTGGCCTCATTCAAAGCAGCATAACTTTACTATAAATCCATCTGTGACTACAAAGACAGTAGGAAGGGGATTCAGGGAACAGACTGTCCTCGTGGATCAGGGATGTAACTGGGAGACTGCTAGAACAGCTGCATGTTGACTTTGACCTTGATCATGCTGTCTTGTGTTTTGCTCCACCTCCAGGACCACCCACCCCTCAACCCCTACTCGGCCACAGAGACCCTTATTACTGTAGGTTTATCATGTCGTTTGAGAAGCTTTCCCAAAGAAACTAATAATTTCAGGGCCAGCAGCAGAACCACTTTTTGATTGGGACGTGGGAGGGGAGTGGGGGGGGGGGGGCTAAAAGTATCATTTCAACTTCTAGATTATTTTTATACCTGAAAGATAATGATCAGATTAAGGAAGATTGTGCGTGTGTATGTTTTTTCCCTTGGTTTTGGTGGGAAGCAGATGACTCTCCCAGGGGACAGAGATGAGCCGTTAGGCTCTAGAAGTGTTGGGAGGAGCATTCCCACCTGCGGGCCCTCAGCCCCTTGTGGCAGGGACACCCAGAAGCAGCAGGAGAAATTATTCCAGATCATTCCACCGCGAGTGAGTGGGGCTGCATAACAAGGGTGGGGGTGGGCTGGGAGAACTGTGGCTAGGAGCGTGCGGCTCGTGACACCAGCACAGGCAGCCTGGGCCTGCTGTCCACGTAACAGGAAGGTGTAAGTATCTGCAGATGCAGGGGACCAGCCTGCAGGGCACTTTTCCTCGGTCTGGTTGTGCTCAGTGTGTCTGCTTTGGCTACGTTAAGATGCTCTTGATCTCCCGCAAGTGTTTAATTTGTACTTGATTGTGTGTAGTTTTATCCCTCCTTGTTTACTTAGTACCTTCCATCGCGAAAGTGCTGCACAAAACACCACAACTAATTGCCATTATTTATAGAGAAAAGCTGACCATACGCACCCCCCGAAGCGACAGTATGACTGTGTGGCGGGTGTTCAGGACCACCTAGGGTCGGCTTGTTTCAGGCAGGATTCGCAAGGGAAGTGTTTCAAAAAATAAATGTTTGACTTAGTTTGTCTTAATAGACTCTACTTGGTCTGTGGTGGGTCTAATTTTGACATCAGTAACCGTCAAAAATATGACGCGGTATAGATGAAGGTGTGTTTTCCATGTTTTTATAAGTCCTAGTAATTACATAACTCTAACTTGTAAGACATTTCACAGTTACTTCACATAAGAACCTTACGAGGAAGTTAAAGCAAATATTGTTATCCCCATCTTACAGACGATAACATTGGCGTGCTGACTTTGGCTTCGGTACAAGAGCTGACACCCTCAGGTTCTTTTTCCACCGGCCCTTGCGCGGCTCCACACCTGGATGATAGTGACATTGGGCTGTCCGCATGTTTTCTGAAAAGCTGGTCAAACCTGACACTTTGTTTTCAGGTACACACACCCTTTAGCCAGTGAGTGCTGCTAATGTGACCGACTGGCGTTTACGGTGGTGTCATCCCAATTTACTGAGAGGTGTATTTAATGGATTCGGTTACTAAAATTGATGCATTTGCTAGAAGAGCTGTGGGACACAAGCACACTTTTCAAGCCCGTGTGCTGCGTGTCTTGTAGAGCTGGGAAAGACCTGGGCGTCTCCCTGGCCCTCCAGGGTTGGCTTTGAAGCCTTGGTGGCGCTCTGGGCCATGGTGTGGGTTCCAGAGGCTGTCGCCAAGCCCGTCTCTGGAGTCTGAGCGTGGCAAGCAGCAGGAAAATGCTCTAGCTGGTCTGGTGAGCTTTCGTGAGGGAACATAAGGAGATTATCTGGCTCCGAGGAAGCAAGGACCCAAAACATATAAGGTTTTATATGGATTGCTTTGGCCGACACCTTGAAGTGCTCTTGAAAGAAAATTGATAGGATGCAGAGTTGCGTCAAAGAAAGATGCTTTGAGGGCCCTAAAGGGCAGCTCCTTGTGTATCGGCCCTGTCGCTGCCACGTAGCTAGAGTAGATTACTCCGGCAGCAGAGGCTTGTGTCCTAGATCTCGAAGGCATCATTAAAAGAGGGGGGAAAAGCCCCTGCCGGCAGCCAAGAAGGAGCACACACCTTGCTCCACGCTCTCCAAGCGCTACCAGCATCAGCGGTTGAACTCCTCTTGAAGAGTAGCCTCGTTCATTTTTCTCAAGCTCTGGAATTCGTCAGACCTCGCGCTCACTGCGCCGGCTCATATTCACGGTTCCCGCGGCGTGCTGTCCTGGGGACACAAGAGTGAGTCTCACGGTTGAGGGGAGGTGGACAAAGGGGAGTGGGTAAATGACGTGAGCACGCACAACAGCGCGTGCAGATAAAAGCCATCTCGGGCCCAGTAGAGGCGGCACGTGTGATCTTCAAACCTTGAACGGGACCGGTTATCACCAGCGCTAATAATGCCCTGACCCAAATGCTTCGGTGCTCTGAGGCTGCTTCGAGATGCTCATTAAACAGAGCGAGTATTCAGGTCGCCGTTACATCTCCCAGGAAAGAGGCTTCCTGTGAATGAAGAGGCACGCAAAACTTTTCCTCAGAGCCCCTGGCAGATACGGATTAAACCGCCCTTAAGCGATTCAGCTCCTGCAGTTTGCCACCTCCGGTCAGTGAGCCCTGCCTCTGGGACAGCGAGAAGGGCTGCTGAAAGGGTCGGGGTGGGTGTTTGGCCACTTTCTGTTGTTTAAGTGTGCCCCAAAACTAAGGATACGTTTTACAATCCATTTGCCAAGATAACAACATCAGAAATGACAAGAGTTGCTTAAAAATAACCTTTATTCCCTTCAATAACAAACATATTTTCTAAATGTTTATTTATTGTTGCGAGACAGAGACAGTGCATGAGCAGGGGAGGAACAGAGACGGAGGGAGACACAGATCCCAAAGCAGGCTCCAGGCTCCGAGCTGTCAGCACAAGAGCCCGACACGGGGCTCAAACTCACAAACCGTGAGGTCATGACACAAGCCGAAGTCGGACCCTCAACCGACTGAGCCACCCAGGCGCCCCATTCTCTTCAATAATAAATGAAAATTTTGCCGTTGGAAAGATTGGGCTGTTGTTTGTTTGAAAACCTACCTTGAGGGGCACCTGGGTGGCTCAATTGGTTAAGTGTTTGACTTTGGCTCGGGTCAGGATCTCATGGTTTGTGGATTCGAGCCCCTCGTTGGGCTCTGTGCTGACAGCTCAGAGCCTGGAGCCTGCTTCAGATTCTGTGTCTCACTGTCTCTCAAAGATAAACGAACACTGAAAGGAAAAAAACATACCTTGACTTGGGGTGCCTGGGTGGCTCTCGGTTGAGTCTCTGACTCTTGATTTCAGCTTAGGTCATGATCTCACAATTCATGGGATCGAGCCCCAGGTCAGGCTCTGTACTGACAACACGGAGCCTGCTTAGGATTCTCTCTCTGTCTCTCTCTCTCTCTCTCTCAAAACAAATAAACATTAAAAAAAAAAAAAAAAAAGCATTCCTTGGTTTAGAAATGATGATTGAAGCCCCACTGTGTATCTCACTTGTGTGGAGAGCAGTATTGTGTGGCCTCAACCTCCCCTAGGAATGAATATCCCCAAATTTGTAACAACAGTATAGTCCAAAACAAAGGACATTTAGCTGTGCAGTGACTTTATTGTATTATTTGCATTGTAGGAGAATGATAGTGTAAACAGCTTCTTTAAGTAAAAGGCAAATAAAAATCCAGTTGGAAATGGTATTAGCCTGGGTATTGATTTGGGGTATGGGATGGAAACTGAAGACGCTGTAGAGAGAGGTCTTTCTGTTCTGTGTTTGGCACCTGGCATGCAGGAAGTACTTTTCAAAGGTTGGAGAGTTGAGTGGATGAAGGGGACTGGAAGGCCATGTGGTATAAAGAGTGTCGAGCTTGGGGTTCAGAAGAAAAAGGGCTGCAATTTGAAGTGCTGGTACTTCTGGCCACTTTGCCTGTTTCTTAAACCAGAAACAAGGGCACTGATGACAGAGCCAGCGTCCCTTCCAGGTCCAGTGTCACTGATGACGCCAGAATTTGTCTAATAAAGAGCGAGGAAAGTTGTGGGTGTTGCCATGAGGGAGAAATCGGTTACATTGAAGAACGTAAAAGGAAAATGAAGAGTCACTTCCTTCTTGTGAGATTTTCACAGGAAATCCCCACGTCCTAGTCTCCTATCCCTGCTGTAGCACATTACTGTAAATTTGGGGGCTGGAAGCACAGACTTGTCATCTTACAGTTCTGTAGGTCTCAGGGCCCGCACAGGTCTCACGAGGCTCACACTCGGTGACACTAGGTGCCGGCAGGGCTCTGTTCTTCCTCGAGGCTCTAAGGAAGCATTTGTTTGCATGTCTCACCCGGCTTCTAAGGCCGCCCCCCCCCCCCCGCCCCCGTTCTTGGCTCATGGCCCCTTCTTCCATCTTTGAAACCAGCAGCGTTGGCATCTCCCGAAAACCCTCAACTCTCACTACCTCTGGGAGGGCTCCTTTGCTTGAGTGGGCCCATGACTAGATTGGGGCCACCTGGAGACTCCAGCATGCTCTTGCCCATCCCAGCGTCCTTGACCGAGTCACATCTACAGAGTCCCTTTGCCATGTAAGGTGGCAGGTTCTGGGAATGAGGTTGGACATCTTTGACATTTTGGGGCGTAGTTCTGCCTATCACCCCCCCCCATAATCTACATTGGTATTGGTCAGTAGGGGACAGAAGTATAGTGAGGGAAGCACTAAATGGCCCCCAGGACACCTGAAATCCTAGCTCAGCCAGTTCTTGCACGTCTCTGGGTCTTTGTTTTCCTCGGCTAAAAAGTTGGAGAGTTGAAATTGGACCAAGGGTTCTCACATTGTACTGCACGTCAGAACTGCGTGGACACTTGTCACGGCACAGACTGAGATGGGCCTTGAGAATTTACATTTCTTTTTCCTTTTCCTTCTCTGGAACTCTTCATCTTGCAAAACTGAAACTCTGTGCCCATTAAACACTAACTCCCATTCTCTCCTCCCTATCCCCAGATCATGGCAGCTACCATTATGCTTTCTGTGTCTATGATCTTAACTGTTCTGGCTGCCTCATGTAAGTAGAGTCATACAGTATGTGTCTTTTTCTGACGGGTGCAATTCACTGAGGATGGTGTCCTCAGGGTTTCTCTGTTGTAACAGGGCATCAGAATTCCTTCCTTTTTAAGGCGGGATGATACTCTGTTGTGTGTATACACCACATTTTACCTATCCGCTCATCTGTCAGTGGGCACTTGAGTCGCTTCCACATCTTAGCTATTGTGAGTAGAGCCACTGTGAACACGGGTGTACAAATGTCTTTGAGACCCTGCTTTCACTTCTGAGTCTGTATGCCCAAAAGTGGAATTGTAGGATCATACAGTAATTCTACTTGTATTTTTTATTTTTTTAAGTTTACTTCGAGAGAGAGCACGCGCACACGAGTACAGGCCAGGGAGGGGCAGAGAGAAGGAGAGACAGAATCCCATGCAGGTTCCACATCACCAGCACAGAGCCCGATGAGGGACTCAGACTCACAAATTGTGAGATCATGGCCTGAGCCGAGATCTAGAGTCAGACGCTTAACCAGATGCACCACCCAGGTGCCCCGATAATTCTGTTTTGAGTGTTTTGAGGAATTGCCATACTGTTTTCCGCAGTAGCTATTCCTTTTACGTTCACACCAGCAGTGCCCAAGGGTTCTACTTTTCTCCACATCCTTCCTATCCTTGCCACACTTGTTGGTTTTGGGGTTTTGTTTTGTTTTGTATGGTTTTCATTTGAGAGAGAGGCAGAGGGGGAGAGAGAGAGGGAGAGAGAATGAGAGAATCCTAAGCAGGCTCCGTGTACTGCACAGAGCCCTACATGGTGCTCGATCCCATGACCCTGGGGTCGTGACCTGAGTTGATTGAAATCAAGAGACGATCAACCAACTGAGCCACCCAGGTGCCCTTGGGTTGGTTTTTTTTTTTTTTTTTATAGTAGTTATTCTGATGGGTATGAGGTGACATCTTACTATTTGCATTTTCCTATTGATGAGTGATGTTGAACATCTTTTCGTGTGCTCATTGGCCATTTGTATGTTGCCTTGAGAACTGTCTGTTCAGGGCCTCTGCCCATTTTTGAAATAGGTGGTTTTGTTGCCATTGAGTTTTAGGCATTCTCTGTATATTCTGAATTTTAATGCTTTATTCGGTATATGATTTGCAAATATTTTCTCCCATTGTGTAAATCACCATTCTTACTCTGGTGATGGTGTCTTTTAATGCACAAATTTTTTTTAATTTTCATGAAGTCCAATTTTTTTTTTCTTTTGTTATATGGGCCTTGGGTGTCATAAACCACAGATCACTGACAAACCCGATGTCATGAAGCATTTGCCCTATGTTTTCTTCTAAGAGTTCTATTGTTTTGGTTTTACATTTAAGTTCTTAGCCCATTTTAAGTTAAGATTTTAATATAGTGTTAGGTAAGGGTCCAACTTCATTCTGCTGCATGTGGATATCTAGTTTTCCTGGCACCATTTGTTGAAAAGACTGTCCTTTTTTCCTCACTGGATGGTATTGGCACCCTTGTCAAAAATCATTTGACTCTATATGCCAGAGTTTATTTCAGGGCTTTCTGCTCTGTTGTCTTGGTCTGTATCCCTGTCTTTATGCCTGGACCACACTGTTGATTACTGTAGCTTTGTAGTAAGTTTTGAAATCAGGAAGTAGGAGTCTTCCAGTTATCTTCTTGTCCAAGATTATTTTAGCAATTTGTGGTCCCTTGAGAGTCCAAATGAATTTCAGGATAGGTATTTCTTTAAAAAAAAAAAAATGGGATTTTTTTTGAATATGCAGATCACGTTGGGTAGTATTGACGCTTTAATTAAATATGAAGTCGTCTAATCCATGAAAATGGATGGATTTCCATTTATTCATCTCTTCTTTAATTTTTTTAACAATGTTTTATAATTTTCATTGTACAAGTCTTTCACTTCTTTAGTTAATTCCTAAATATTCTGTTGATGCTATTGAAAATCAAAAGTGTGTGTAATTTTTTTCAGGTTATTCAGTTTGTGTATAGAAATGCAACTGATATTTTGTGTATTGATTTTGTATCTTTCTACATTGCTGAATTCATTTATTCTAGCAGGTTTCTTGTGGACTCTAGTGTTTGTTTTCTACATATTAGGTCATAACATCTACAACAAACAGTTTTCTTATGTTGAACCAGCCTTGCATTCCAGGACTAAGTCCCACTTGGTCATGCATATAATCCTTTTAATATGCTGCTAAATTCTGTTTGCTAGTATTTTAGATTGAGGATTCTTATATCATATTCATAAAGGATATTTGTTGTTTTTTGTGTTGTTATTGTTGTTTATATATATAATGTCTTTGTCTGACTTTGGTATCAGGTAATGCTGGCCTTGGAATAATTCTGAAAATGTTCCCTCCTCTAGTTTGGGGGGAAAGTTTCACAAGAATTGGTATTAGTTCAAATAGTTCAGTGTTGAAATAGTTCAAAGGTTTGGTGGAATTCACCAGTGAAGCCATCAGGTCCAGGGCTTTTCTTTTGGGGGGGAGATTTTTTACTACTGATTCAATCTCCTTACTAGTTACATGTGTATGCAGGTATTTTATTTGTGATTTAATCTTGGTAGGTTTTGTGTTTCTGCAAATCGGTCCATTTCTTCTAGGTTATTCAATTTATTGGCATACAGTTGCTTATAGTACTGTTTTATAATCCTTTTCATTTCTGTAGAATCAATAATATCGCCCCCATTTTCATTTCTGATTCTAGTAATTTGAGTCTCCTATCTCTTTCTTAGTCCATTTAACTAAAGGTTTGTTGATTTTGTTGAGTGTTGCAAAGAACCAACTTTTGGATTCACTGATTTTTCTCTGCTGTTGATCTCTGTTTCATTTATCTCCATTCTAATCCTTTTTATTTCCTTCCTTCTGCTAGTTTTGGGTTTAGTTTGTTCTTCTTTCTGTAGTTCCTTAAGTTATAAAGGTAGATAGTTGCTTTGAGATCTTATTTTTAATGTAAGTGTTTATAGCTATAAATTTCCCCCTTAACACCACTTCTGCTGAATCCCAAAAGTTTTAATATGTTGTGGTTTTATTTTTATTCGTCTCTAAGTATTTTTTATTTCCCTTGTGATTTCTTTTTTGATCCACTTTTTGTTTAAAAGTATGTTAATTTCCACAGTTTTTTAAATTTCCCAGTTTTCCTTTGGTTACTCATTTCGAACTTCTTTGTGCTCAGAGAAGATACTTTGTATGATATCTTTTTAAATTTGTTGAGACTTACCTTGTGGCCTGACATGTGGTCTGTCCTGGAAGGTGTCCTGTGTGCACTGAAAGAATGTGTGTTTGGTTGTTGGGTAGTATGTTCTGTGTATGTCTGTTAGACTGGTTGCTTTATAAGGTTAAGTCCTCTATTTTCTTTCTTCTGTCTGGTTTTTCTATCCATCAAGTCTGTTTTGTCTGATAATAGGATACCACTCCACTCATTTGGTTACTACTTGCATGGAGTATCTCCATCCTTTTACTTTGTCAATTTTGTCTTTGTATCTAAAGTAAGACTCTTATGCATAGCATATAGTTGAATCATAAGTTTATATCCATTCTGCCAGTCTCTGTTTTTTGATTGGAAAGTTTAATCCATTTACATTTAAAGTAATTATGATAATGAGCCCCTTCTGTCATTTTGCTATTTTGTTTCTAGATGTCTTATGGTTTTTGTGTCCCTCATTTCCTGCATTACTGTCTTTTTCTGTGTTGTTGATGTTTTTTAATGGTGGAAAATTTACATTCCTTTGTCATTTCCTTTCCTATATATTTAATAGCTATTTTTTTGCCAGTTTAATTTCCATAACATGCAAAAACTCTGCCCCTCTGCAGCTCCAGTCCTTTCTGTTGTTGATGTCCCCCAGTTACATCTTTATACATTGTGTGCCCCAAAACATAAACTAATAAGTTTTTAAATGTATTGTTCTCTTAAATTATGTAGAAAACAAGATTTGCAGTCACAAACCAAAGTTAACAGTAGTACTAGCTTTTACACTAATTGGGTTTTTTTTTTTCTTTAGCTGTATTAGTCTCTTAAATCATGTAGAAAAACAAAAAGTGCAGTTACAAGCCATTGCTCCTATAGCACCTGTATTTATAATTGCCAGTGTGTTTACCTTTATTAAGCTTTTTATTCCTCTGTACAGCTTCACCCTGCAGGGCTCCCTGGAGTATATCTTGCAGAGCAGGTCTAGCGGCCATCAGCTCCCTCAGTTTTTGTTTATTTGGCAGTGTCTTAATTTCTCTTACATTATTGAAGGACAGCATTGCCAGATATAGGATTCTTGGTTGATAGTTTTTTTTTTTTCTTTAGATTTTTGAATGTATCAGCCCACTGTTTGCAGTCTCCAAAGTTTCTGATAAGGAATCTGCAAGTAGTCATACAGAGAGGATTGCTTGTGATGGTTTACTTCTCCCAAGAGTCTCTCTTTGGCTTTTGAAAGTTTGATTGTAATGTGTCTCACTGTAGGTCTCTGAGTTCGTCTTTCTTGGAGTTCATTGAGCTTCTTGGATGTTTATATTTATGTCTTTCATCAGAGTTAGGAAGTGTTCAGCCATTCCAAAATTGTCTCTGCCCCTTCCACTCTCTTCTCTTTCAGGGACTCCCTCACTGCCTATGTTGGTCTACTTAATGGTTTCCCTTAGGCTCTGTTCACTTTTCTTCAGTCTTTTTTTTTTTCTTTTTTTTTCCCTCCTGTTTCTCAGACTCCATCATTTCCATCGTCCTATCTTCAAGTTCACTGATTCTTTCTCCTGCCTGCTCCAGTCTGCATTTGAATCCCTCTAGTGAATTTTTAAATTCCAGTTACACTTTTCAGCTTTAAGAATTTCTTTTGGTATCTTTTTAGGTTTTCTTTACTTCTTTTTTTTAAAAAAAATTTTTTTTCAACGTTTTTTATTTATTTTTGGGACAGAGAGAGACAGAGCATGAACGGGGGAGGGGCAGAGAGAGAGGGAGACACAGAATCGGAAACAGGCTCCAGGCTCCGAGCCATCAGCCCAGAGCCTGACGCGGGGCTCGAACTCAGCCCAGAGCCTGACGCGGGGCTCGAACTCACGGACCGCGAGATCGTGACCTGGCTGAAGTCGGACGCTCAACCGACTGCGCCACCCAGGCGCCCCGGTTTTCTTTACTTCTTTACTGCTATTTTTATTTGTTCACACATTGTGTTCTTAACTTTCTCTTTCTTTGAGCATTTTTAAGACAGTTCTTTTAAAGTCGTTGGTGTACTTGCCGTTAGGTCTTTTTCAGGGAAGGTCTCTGTTGTTTAATTTATTTCCTTCAAATAGACTGTACTTTCCTGTCTCTATGTATGTCTTGTGATTTCTTTGTTGAACACTGGAAATTTGAATTTAATAATGTGATCACTCTGAAAATCATATTTCCCCCTTCCCCAAACTTTGCTCTTTGGGAGGTTGTTAATTGTTTTGGTTTTGTTTGTTTGTTTGTTTGTTTTCAATTGTTGTATGTTGTTTCTGTGTCTGGGATCAGCTTGAGGTGTCACTCAAGCCTTCTCAGGTCTTTTACTAAGCCTTTCCGTGGGAACACATGGGTCGCTTTCTAATTGCACCCAAGTATATAGCTGTTCTTTTAACATCCTACTCTTTAATGTCTAGCTCCCAGAAGGGAAAAAAGCAAAAAATGGTGAGGAGAGGATGCCAGCCTTTTAAATCTCCTAGAAGTCCCTTCAGCCTGAGGGGGAGGGGCTTACAACAGTCAGGGGGAGGTACAGCGTGGTTGGCCACCTCCATCTGCACCTCTGTGATCTGGAGCAATAATGAGTCAGAACAGAGATTCCCCCCAATACACTGATACTTGGAGGATGGGGTTCTTTTTGCCCACCCTGGCTCCCCCAGGCTGTGTGCAAGCTGCTCCAGGATCGTGTGCACAGCTGCCTGGAGCTTGGCTGTGAACGGGAGATGGATGCCACTGTGCCAGGAGCTGGAACTGACCAAAATTAGCTGCAGTTTACCACCCAAGTCTTCCCCTGAAAGTTGCACGCCTACAACAGACACCAGAGTTCCAAAATAGTTCTATCAGACAGATTTGGCCAGTTCAGTTGTCGACCAGGTAGGGAGACAGATTCCTGGTCCTGCCTACCCCAGCGTCTTCCCGGAATCCCAAAATTTTCATTTGTGACAAGTTCCAAGGTGATGCTTGGATGCTGCTGGTCCAAGGACTACACTTTGAGAACCGCTGAAATACATACATACATACATACATACATACATACATACAAAACAAACTCTTTAATGTCCTTTCTTCAAGACCCAAGTATACCATGACGGAATCTTTCTCCTCTGGATGCAATATAGTAAATTAATTATGCTTTTTAACTGAAAGAAACAAGCATCATCATTGATGAGTGGTGAGTTTGCTTTCTTTATGCAAAAGATAGTACCTGTGGTCTGTGGGCTGGTTCAGGGCAGGGAGCATTGAGGAGCCCTGCAGGGGACAGAGTCATGTGCTGAGGTAGAAAGGAAATGGACCTTGTTCACATCCAAGCTTGATTGCTTCCCTTTCCTGTCTGTGAACTTGGGTGATGACAAATCCTGCTCTCCAGGTTGCTTTTCATAGGGGGTCTGTGTAGAATGTCTGTTTTTTTTTTTTTTTTATATATTAAAAGGTTTTTAATGTTTATTTATTTTTGAGAGAAAGAGAGAGCGCAAACAGGGGAGGAGCAGAGAGAGAGGGAGGCACAGAATCAGAAGCAGGCTCCAGGCTCTGAGCTGTCAACACAGAGCCCAACACGGGGCTCAAACTCACGAACCGCGAGATCATGACCTGAGCCAAAGTCCGACGCTTAACCAACTGAGCTACCCAAGTGCCCCAAAAGTGATTTTTTTTAAGTGTCCTCCCCCTTAACAGTCTGGAGATGGGTTGGTCCCTGACCTAGTTAATGTAATCCTTAGCAGGGTCTCAGAGGTCCAGGTTCCCTCCACCCTGTCACTTTGCTGTCCTCAGCAGCTTGGGCTTTATCTTCACAGCTGTCCCCTCATGGTGATATGAAGATTGCAGCAGATCTTACCATCCTATCCTCACAGGGGCCGAGTGAGCAGACAGCCTGTTCCTGCCTCTTGTCCCTTTTTAAGAGGGGTGAAACTTCCTTAGAAGTTCCTTAAACTGCAGACTTTCCTTCCAGAAATGCTTGCTGCACCCACCTGTAAATGACCACCACTGATTGAGATTCACTCTCCAGGGCAGGGAGGGCCTGGAGCACAAGCGCTCTGGATACCTGACTGGTGGGGGCTCCTGGAGTCAGAGGTGAGGCAGCAGGAATTGCCGCGGGCAGGGCCCCTGACCAATCAGCCATGTTCCCTTTGTCCTGAAGGTGCTCTGTGGCACTGACAAAGGTAGGTACGGTCCCGGGCCACTCAGAACGCTGCCAGCTGCCCTTGGTTTATTCCAGGCCAAGTAATCTTTTGTGCCTTGGCAAGGGTGCGAGGGCACAGGGCAAACATTTACTCAGCACCGGCACTCAGAAAGATGTTGGTCTTCTGAGAGGAAGGCAGAGCCCCCGAAAGACCTGTCTTACCACCCTATTCCAGCCGAGTTTGTCTTTGGAGGATGCCAGGGGTGGTCAGCCCGGATCTGCTCTGACCCGGAGCGAGTACACTCTCTCTGGTGCCTCAGGCACCTCATCTGGAGGGAGAGTGGAGGTGACGGGTGTGCGTCAGTGGCACGCAGGGACACCCGTTGCATAGGGGGCACTCGGGCTCTGCGGTCGCTGGCGCTAGTGTGGTTGTAGCGTCAGCACCAGGGAAGCTTGATCCGGCTCCCTGGTCCCGGGCCTGCTACTCTGTGCTGGGGTGTCCCGGGCGTCCCGCCCATTCCACGGCACCATCCAGGCGAGCTTCCTCCCGCTGGCGAGGCGGTCCTAGCTGCTGCAGATCTGGGGACCACACTGTCCCCTGGGAGGCTGCCACTTGGGTCCTGCCTTTGCATGAGACAAGAGGGAGAAGGGGGTGCCGTTGAGGCACTTTGTCTCAGGGAGCACGAGGGCATGTGTGGGGAGCCATTCCTCTCCACAAGTATGACTGCTGAGGGAGAACTTTTTCATGGTACTTTTCCTAGAATCAGGAACAAGTGTCTGGGCCTTGCAGGTAGCCTTATCGCGGTGTGCCTCAGCCACCTGAAGAGTCTGCATCCTTCTCGGTAGGGCCAAGTTGGTTGAATTTTACAAATAACGATGACTTTTGATAGGTCACATTTCCTATGCGGACAGGATTGGGAGCTGTGCCCGCTTTAAGGAAACCTGCCCATGTAAGGGGGAGCATCTCAATTACAGAATAGTGTCTCACTTAGCCAGAAATTTGTGGCAGGTTTCCTAGTGCATTTAAAATAGGATTTGTGTATAAAAATACCATTTGCACACAGGAGCCCATCTTTTTTGAAAAGGGAAATATACTTGTATTGGGCATTTGGGATAAAGTAGAATAAAAATAAAATCTTACAAATACAAGAACTAGAAACCAAATTCCACTTTTAATTCTAAAAGGTTTATATATAACTCTACTATCTTACCCTCTCCTCCTACCCCAGACTTTCACAGCAGAAATAAACAGGCAAGAGCTGGCATTTTAGGATGCGGCAGGAACGAGGAAAGGACAGGCAAGCATGTGTGCGGGTGGGTGGGCAGGAGGAGCACCATAGGCGAGTCTGGGGACCCTGCCCCACCGCGGTGTTCTGTTTGATCTGTTTGTGGACATTTGTGAGGCCTGGCCTAAAACATTGCTGCTGGATCCTTTCCACCGTGTGGTCAGTGGGTGGCGGGTTAGCTATTGACCAGCCCCCCCCCCCCCCCCGCCCCCCACCACCACCACAGACCTGTAACCACAGAGACGTACTGAGGTATGACAGATGGGGTTTAAGGAAGGCCTGGAGGAGAGGGTGACTCTGGAATGCTGATGTGGTGCACTTCTTTCCTTCCAGAAATGTTCCCACTGCCAGGAGGCAGGTGCCACCTTGGGCTGCTACAACAAAGGCTGCTCCTTCCGATACCATTACCCGTGTGCCATTGACGCAGGTAAGACGGGACTACGTACCCTTATCCAGAGCATCTGAAGGGCGGGATGTACATTTTGGTTCCTTCCCTGCCTTCTTTCCTCTCTTTATAGTTCTTTTTGTCACTTCTGACCCTGTTCTGTTTGTCAACTCTAAAGGAATGCAGAGAGGATAATAAAAAGGCGTGAAATGGGGTCATAATAACAGTTTTATTCATATAATTCACATGATTCACTATTTAAGTGTACAATTCAGTGGTTTTTAGTAGATCCACAAAATTGTGCAGCCATCACCACAATCAGTTTTCGAACATTTTCATCACCTCGTAAATTCCTACCCATTAGCGGTCACTCGCCCTCCACCCACTCCAGCCCCTGGCAACCACTGATCTACTTCTTGTCTTGATGGATGTGCCTGTTCTGGGGCATTTTGTAGAAGTGGAATCATACCGTACATACTCTTTATGACTGGCTTCTGTCCCTTAGCATAATGTTTTTCAGGTTTATCCATGTTGTGACGTGTGTCACTACTTCATTTTTATTGCCAAACCATATTTTAAGGACACCATATTTTAGGCCGTATTTTATTTATCATTTAACAGTCGATGCACGTTTAGGTGGTTGTTCACTTTTTTTTTTTTTAATGTTTATTTTTAAGGAAGGAAGAGATGGAGCGTGAGCGGGGGAGGGACAGAGAGGGAGGCACAGAA
This sequence comes from Panthera uncia, assembly GCF_023721935.1. Classification (NCBI taxonomy): domain Eukaryota; kingdom Metazoa; phylum Chordata; class Mammalia; order Carnivora; family Felidae; genus Panthera; species Panthera uncia. The sequence continues at coordinate 131,790,806 of NC_064809.1, read as the reverse complement.
TCCAAAACAGGCTCCAGGCTCCGAGCTGTCAGCATAGAGCCTGATGCGGAGCTCGAATCCGTACCGTGAGATCATGACCTGAGCTCAAATCGGACATTTAACCAACTGAGCCACCCAGGCGTCCCTGCCTTTTCTTATATCTAAGAAACTGTTGCCTAATCCAGAATCACAAAGATTCATGCCTATGTTTTCTTCTAAGAATTTAGCTCTTACACAGGTCTTTGGTCCACTTTGAGTTAATTTTTATATATGGTGTGAAGTAGGAGTCCACTTCATTCTTTCCATGTGGATTTCAGTTGTCTTAGCTCCATTTGTAGAAAAGACTGTTCTTTTCCTTGTGGAATGATCTTGGCACAACTTTGTCAAAAACCAGTTGACCATAGACGGATGGGCTTATTTCTGGACTTTCTCCAGTCCCACGCAGTCTTGATTACTGTAACTTTGTAGTAGATTTTGAAATTGGGAAGTGGGAGTCTTCTAGTTTTATTCCTTTTTTCAAGATTGTTTTGGCTATTCTGGGTCCTTTACTATTTCCTGTGAATTTTAATTAAGATCAACTGGTCTGTTTCTGTACAGAGAAGCCATTGGAGCTCTAGGGATTGCACTGAATCTGCAGGTAAAGTTGGGGGGTTTTCCCATCTTAACCAGTAGTATGTCTTCCAACTCATGACCAGACGAGATAGTTTTCACAGTTTAAGTTTTACACTTGTTAAATTTATTCTTAAGTATTTTACTATTTTTGGTGTGATTGTGAGTGGAATTGTTTCCCTGCTTTAATTTTCACATTGTTCATTGTGAGCATACAGAAACACACCTGATTTTGTTATTGATCTTGTATCCTGCAACTTTGCTCAGCTCGTTGATTAGTTCTAATAGTTTTTTAATGGATTTCTACATACAAGATATGTCATCTGCAAATGGGTAGTTTTACTTCTTCCTTTCCAATCAGATGCCTTTTATTTCTTTTTCTTGCCTAACTGCCCTGGCTAGAACATCTAGCATAATGTTGGGTAGCAATGGCAAGAGCTGACATCCGTGCCTTGTTTCTGACCCATTAAATGTGATGATAGCTATGGGGTTTTCATAGATGTTCTTGATGCAGATGAGGAAGTTACCTTCTGTTCTTAGTTTGTTTAGTGGTTTTATCATGAAAGGATACTGCAGTTTTTCCTTTTTCCATGTCTGTTGATGTGATCAGAGTAGTATTTTGCAGTGTCGTAACTGTTGAAAGAAGGGGAAACTTTCGTCCAGGAAGTTCCATCCAGTGAGTGATGCAGAAGCCTTAAACTTTTTTTTTTTTTATTTTTTTTAACGTTTATTTATTTTTGAGACAGAGAGAGACAGAACATGAACAGGGGAGGGGCAGAGAGAGAGGGAGACACAGAATCTGAAATGGGCTCCAGGCTCTGAGCTGTCAGCACAGAGCCTGATGCGGGGCTCGAACTCATGGATCATGAGATCATGACCTGAGCCGAAGTCGGACGCTTAACCGACTGAGCCACCCAGGCGCCCCAGAAGCCTTAAGCTTTTTTTTAATGTGTATTTATTTACTTTTGAGAGAGAGAAAGAGAGTGCAAGTAGGGGAGGGGGAGAGAGAATCCCAAGCAGGTTCTGCGCTGTCAGCACAGAGCCCAGTGCGGAGCGTGATCTCACGAATTGTGAGATCATGACCTGAGCCTAAATCAGGAGTCGAATGCTTAAACCGACTGAGCCACCCAAGTGCCCCAATGACGCCTTAAATTTTGACTCAGAGCTTTAGCCTGGGAAAGTCCTCTTCTTTTAGACTCCTGTCCTTTCAGTGGACGTTTTCACCTGTAACTTGTTGAGCATGTGACTAAGGGCTTCACCTCAGCGGCCCTCATAATATAGTAAAAACCATGGATTGTGAGTAACTTGTTCTGTGCAAACATTTCTAATAAATTTTAACTTGATAAGTGAGCAGTGTCTCACAATACAAGTAGTACGTGACGCCGAATGTCACATCACGACTGAGCCAATGGTTCTTGAAATTCACTTTGATATACAAGTGCTTTGGATTATAAGCATGTTTCCAGAAGGAATTATGCTCGCAAACCAAGGTTTTACTGTACTTTCATTCAGGAAGGAGGGGGAGAAAAGGGGGAAGGTCCACGAGAGGGCAGCGAGTGGCAGGATGCTTCTTATGCCCGAGTGCTTGAGGAAGGAGTGCCTCCTTCCATGGAGGCAGCCCCGCTCTCCCCAGAAGGTGAGGTTTGATTTAGAATTGGCAGGGAAGAGGGGAGGGCATGGCCGAGCACGTGGCGGAAGCAGGTACAGCAGCGTGAGGCACACAGAGTAGAATCCGACAGACGCAGGGAGAAGTGTGTTATCTGGATGCTGCTTCCTTCCATTGTGGTTGTTGGAGCTGCAGGCCCTCTGCCTCACAAGTCCTTCTCTTATTCCTCCTCTCCCTCTCTGATTTTCCTTCCAAGTTTCCATAGGAGGCATAGCTGAACACCAGAAAGATCCAGAAAGATAATGCTTATTATGCCAAAGTTCTCATGAAAGTATGCATTTGCGCGTTGAAGGGCAGCTGGTGGCTGGGACGCTGCTTGGCCAGAGCGAGTAAGAAGACAGCCTTAAGATGTCAATTCAGGGATCTTGGGTTTTAGTCGGTCCTTTCCATTCTCTTTCTTCCTTTCCCCTCCATGTTTCTTTGTTGAGTCGGAGCTGTCATTCACCCTGGGTTGTGGTCCAGCATATTCCAGAGTATAGCCATTCATTCCTCTCCCTCAAGAGCCAGCCGCTGCCTTTTCTCATTGTCACGATTATTGCCCCTGGCTACATTCTCTTTCTAGTTTAAGCTTCGTGGTTTTTAAATGAAGATGTTTAAACATATTAAGTTTGTGGCAGTTTATAATTTTGTGCGGGGAATACTGTAAGATTTGGCTGTCCCAGTCAGTGGCCAGGTGAGAGGTGATCTCCTGCACTGAGGCTTTGCCCAGAAACATCCAGTGAGCCACAGGCAGATAACATCGTACACAACCCCCACCCCCGCATGAGTGCACTCCCTGTCTGCACCCTGGGGCGCCAGCCAGGTTAGGGACCAGGCTCACAGCCTGCCTCCTGGCAGTTTCTCTAGGGATTAAGCAGGATGCTCGGTGGGACTCTGCCATAATGGGAACGTTCTAGATCTGCACTCTCCAGCATAGTAGCCACAAGCCTCGTGTTACCACTAAGTGCTTAACATGTGGCTAGTTGGGAACGAGGGACTGAATTTTTATTTTACTTCATTGTATTTAAACTTAAACTTCACATGTCCCCGTGTGGCTAGCGGCTGGAAAGCCTGGGCTTAGTTCACTGCCTCCTCCAAGCTCCGGCGGCGCGACTGGGTTGTCTGGGAAGTGGCGCTGGGCTCCTCTTCCTCTGCAAAGGAGGCTTGCTCGATCCGCCACTCTGCGGGGAAGCAGGGGCTGCTTCACCAGCTGAAGATTAGTAAGAAAATGGTATTTGTCACTCTCTGTTTGAGCCTGTCTTGTGTGGCCTTCCCAGGTGAGTTGAGAACATGACTATTTGGCAGAAATTGGTGGCCGAGTATCCGGTGAGAGGGAGGCTGCCTGGGTCAGGGGGGCGCCCAGGTGGGGCCAAGGCCCTGACGCTGTTGCCCCAGCTGCTGCTGGCTTTACCGCTGCTCCACGTGAAGATCTGGGACCGAGGAAGCAGCACCACAGGATGACCGTGTCTTGGGATTTATCAGTCTTTTTTGATGACCTGAGTCACAGTGACCCAGAAGGCCACACTGCTCTGTGGGGATAGATGCTTGTCTTTATCCCACAGGGTCTCCTGAGGAATTCTGTTCCGTATGTGATGGATCTGTGTGTCCAGGAAAGGCGTTCATTGATTGACTTCCTTCCTAATTATATGTCCCTGGGTGGAGAGTCCCTCATTGCTACTTGTTGTAAGGAACAGTTGAACACTTTCATCTTTGCCTGGCTGTGAACCACCCAGACCTTCACAGAGCTGTCCGTGTCTAAGAGAGAACTTTTATTGCTGGGGACATCTCCATGGAAACAGAATCCTGTTCTCCTGAGGGTCTGTAGCTGCCACACCTTCCCTCCACCTGTTGTTGGTCCTGCGTTGGTGACATCATGGTTGGCTGTCCTGTGCTACTCTTGTTCCGTCACAGGCGCAGCCTGGGGCTCCGGGGAGATGCAGTGAGGAGAACGTGAGCACTAGTTTCAAAAAAAATGACATATTAATGCAATGAGCCACAACAATTAAGACCAAAAGAAAAAAAGGACTGCGGTAGCACATTAATAACTACTGTGCATAAAGAATCCAGCCTGGAGGGGATTTTCCTCTTCCCCTCAGGAGGAGGCCCAGCTGGAAACTTGCTTTCTGCAGCCACCCTTGCAGCAGCGTTTAGAAGCCGCTCTTCCACTGCACTTTGATCTTGATCTTGCCGCAGAGTGGGTTCAGGGCCCTTGGCGATTATGAGCGGACTGGTGTCTGGCCCTTCCCTTCCTCTGCACCCTAGAAGCAGTGCCAAGGCCTTGCTTGCCCTGCCCTGATAGTCCCCTCCTTGGGCCCAGCAAGGCGGGTGAGACCGGCAGGTCCCCGTGTCCCGGCCTGGATTTTACCAATCTAAGTACTAACTAGCTCTGAGATGGGTTGCAGGTGAGCTGGTGACAGCTTCCGGAGCCTGGCACGTGTGAAGGACACGAGCCCTCCCCTCTCCTTTCCTCCCTCCTCGAGTTTACCATCCACACCCAGGGTGGCTATGGCTGCATGTGAGTATCTGAAGCTCCAAGGAGCTTGTTATGAGGATCTCAGTGAAGACGAGCGTAGAGAGAAATGAAAGCGGAATCCTCTTCTGGGGCATCGGTGTTTGTATCTGGAAGCCGTCTTGTGGACGAGACAACCTTGTGAGTCTTTTCCAGCGTGTGTGATGATCCGGCAAGCCATTTACTTTGACTTCAGTGTGTGGAAGTGCTGACCAGGCCCTCTGGCCAGTGCGGGATATCACCAGGGGCTTAAGGAAAACAAATCGAGAGGCTGGCTGGCTGTGTAGGGCGGGCGCCTGCTGAGAGACCTCAGGAAAGGCCTCACCGCGCCCCTTCCCCCCAGCAAGGGCTGGTTCGAGGCAGCCAAGAAGAGGCTCCCCGTGCCCTTGCGGGTGTCTAAGCTCTCTGGCCCTGGTTCTTGTGCCTGCCGGGAGCGTGATGGCGGTTCCTGGTGGCCTGTGGGTATTCCAAGCACAGATGAGAGCGTTTGTCTGCAGTCTGTCTGCGCGGGAGATGTTGCCACAGGTGGACGTGGTCCCTGGCAGATTTTGTTAGGAGCCTTGCATTTGCAGAAGTACCTGACATTAACTCTAGTTGCTTGTAGTGTGTACTTAGGTTACTTTCTTTCTTTTCTGCTTTTTAACTTAGAGGGAACATGTTTCCTAGCTTCAGACATATTTTACTAATGGTCTCTCACAGCTGGTGACGCCTCGTGGCTGGGAGGCGGACGGAGCCGCCTCTGCCTCTCGGGTGGCACCGTTTCCAGCCAGCATGGTCCCCCTCCTCGTTTCTCTAAACCCCTATGGCGTCAAGGTGGCCGAGCCCCACGTGGGCTCTGCCGTTTGTTTCCCTGTGGCCCAACCTAGAGACCGCCAGCACGCGGCGCTGCTAAAGCCCAGGTAAGGAGCAAGTGCTTCCCTTGAGCTCCAGTTGTCTGTGTCCTGCTGTTCATAAGCTCTCCGGCAGATTGGAGCAGCGGGAGCCTTGGTCACGCCATGTACTTGTGGGTTTTAAATTAACACATTTCATTTGCTGCCATGCTATTTGCTTGCAGGGGGAGGGCTCGGAGGTTAGCGGACTTGCGGAGCTCCTGTGCCCTGAGGCTTGCCCCGGGAGCAGGGAGGCTGCCTGCCCACCCCTGGGTGTTCAGAGGCTCTAGGGGGAGGCAGTGATGGGACAGGCCCGGCCCAGTTATGAAAGGGTCTTTTTCTGTTTGTTTAAGATACAAAGGACCTCAGAAGTTTTCATTTGTGTGTTCCCTTGCTCATTACTATTTCATCTGAAATCTGTGGGTACACAGGCTGCGAATTTGGACCTCAGTTTAAACCCGAGTTAAATCATACATTTAACAAGGCTAAGTACCGTGGCTGCCTCCCGCCATGGTGCCCGGGAGCTCTCTGAGAATGTGCGATCAATATTTATTAACATTCTGCCATCACATCTTGCACCGGTGACCTGGCTGTCGGTCTCCGGGAGCTGTGGTGTGCAGAGCGAATTCATTAATTAGATCTCTTCGCCCCGCTCCACACGCTACCCCTGTGCCACGGAGCTCGACTCACCTGGAGGCGGATGCGTGTCCTTGCTGTCAGCGAGGATGCTGTCACCACGTTAAAAGTTGGAATGAATCATTTTCCTCCAAGGATTAGTAACCCCCTCGTGGGATTTTGTTTTCCCCTGAAGCATTTAGTGTGGATTATGTGGTTCGTGTCGGGAACTTCTCCTGTGTCTCCGTGGGTTGTACAGCAAAGGTGATAGATGGCAGGGCTTGCAACAGAGGAGAAAGGCGCCTCCGGATTTGGGGCGTTTTCACAGGGAAGCTTCAGCTTGGGCCTGTGGGAGGGGCTTAGCCTAGAATCAGGGATCTTAAAAATAAGATTTATTGGAGGTTGTTTCTCATTATTAAAACAATATGATGTAATCGTGGAAACATGTAAAAAAAAAAATAAAATAAAATCACCTATGTAGTCTTGCTGCCCAGAGAGAAGCACTGTTAGATTTTGGTAAATTTCCTTTCTTTTTTAAAATGGATATATAACACACTTTGTTAAAATTAGGATTGTACTTCTATATTTATGTATCCTGGCATTTCAAGCCATTTTGTGTCATGAGTGTTTCCCTGTACCACTGGCTGTTTTGAAACACTAATGCTTTAAGTGACTGATGTTCCATCATGTTGCTGTCCCGTAGTTTATTTGGGGGTGTTTCTGATGTTTTAGAAACGCCAGTGCGAGGGCCTCCTATCTCCATGTCTGACCCTGTCAGTCCTGGCTAGCGTGGCCCCACTCCCCTTGCGCTGTGCTGTCTGCCAGCTGTCTGACTGCCCCTTTCTGTCTTGCAGATTGTTTGCTACATGAGGAGAACTTCTCGGTGAGGTGCCCCAAGCACAAGGTGAGTCAGAGCTAGTGCCCCCGGCAGGCTGCGGGGGTGGGGGGGGGGGGCGGGGGCGGTCTGCACAAGCTACAGACAAAATTTGGAGAACCTTGTGATCAGGCTACGGTCCGCTCCTGGCCCTGGGAGGGCAGAGAGGCCCTGTGCTCTCTGGGGGAGGTCTCTCCCTGCAGGAGGGAGACCTGTGCCCTGGGGCGACGCCTCCCCCCCCCCCCCATGTGGTGTGGGAGCCTGGGAGAGAGGTCTGGAAGCAGAAGGTGTGTATCTGATTGTTAAGAGAAATGCGAAGATGAAACTCAGTAAAACCACTGATTTCCATTTTAGTTTAATGGAACCCCAGTTCACAGGTTGGCGCGAGGTAAGATTGATTGTAGGCCTTGGTGCGTAATCAGAGGCATTTTCCCAGACTGAAAGAAATAAGACTTGACTCCAGGGCTTTGTGGGAAACTCAGTCTCTTCTAGGTCTTACCTCACTCAGCGGAAGCGACCGGTGGTGTGGTTGGTGGGCCGCCGCCACCTGATTTCCCACATCATTCAAGAGACGTCTCTCCTCTCTCGGTGGCCCCTTTAGGAAATGATGGAAGATCTGGGGTGACTGGGCCATTGCTGAGCCAGCACGTGTGGGGGAGGAGGGAGGGAGGGTGCAGAGGGGGGTGCGGGGAAGCCCTGGAGAGGATGGGGGCTGCCGCCAAGGTCTGTCGCCTCCTGGAGCTCCTGCAGCGGCCGTGCTGTCCTCTGGCTGAGGTCACACTGACACCTGGTGGTCACTGGACGCTCACAGGCTTCAGTCTCCGACTGGGGCCAGAGCGAACTAAGAAGCCATGACAGTCTGCCTTCAAAACACTTCTGAAAGATGCTTACTCCAGCTTTTCTTTAAAAATTTACTTCCAGAGATGGATCCTAGGATCTTATAGTATTCTCTTCGAGTTAATTTGCATTTTTTTTTATTTTTTAAACTTCTCTAATGGTCACATTTTGTCTTAGAAAACCCTGTCTGAATATCTCCTGTTTGTCCTTCAATACTGACTCGTTGCTTTTTCTTTCCTTTTCCATGTGCCATTCCTCTCCTCGCCTCTGCCCTCCCTGACCCCCACACTGTTCTTCTGTCCCTCCTGTCTCGTGTCCTTGGCTTTGCCGGCGTCAGCCTCCCCTCCCATTCCCCCTCCCCCCCTTGCAGAACAAGACAGCGAAAGGCAGCCTCAGCACAGAGCAGTCGGAGCGGGGGTGAGGGGGGCAGAGTGCTCGTGGGAATGGAAAGTACAGCAAGCACAGGTGAGTCGGGCCAGCACCCCTGCCAGAGTCCCGGTGGGTGTCATGGCCTCTGCCCTCCTGCTCGCCCCAGGCCCGGCTGCACCCAGGTCTTTAATCACGTGGACGGCCAACACCAGGTGGATAGAACGTCTCCCCGTCCGTCGCTTAGCTTCCCTGGAGCCCGAAGAGGGGTGATTGAGGCTGTCCCATTGCCCGTCGGAGCTCACAGTGACCGAGCTGAACTCAGGCCGTGCGTGCGTGCGTGTGTGCGTGCGCGTGCATGTGTGGTGCTCCCGGAGGCTTCTGGGACAGACCCTGCCAGCAGCCCACCCCCTGTGTCCGACTCAGAAATGCTTCTAGCCAGGGGCTGTCCTTTTTTATTTATTCCCTCTCTGTAAAGCTTATGGTGGCTTTTCCTTTGAAAAACAAAAAAATCCCAGTTTTGTTCTTTGAAATGTCTTTCCCCAAGTACTGTGAAGGACTCCTTTGCGCAAAAGTACAAAGGGAAGGAAAATCCCCTCAAAGATTTAGGAGACTTTAGCGTCCGATTTAATTTTACTCCTAAAAACCTCAAGAGATTGAGTTATGCTTTTTGCGAGTGTGTCCGGGCTCGTGGTCAGGGCGGCGTGCATCTGTGAAAACGGGATTAGAGGACCAGCATCCCCAGAGGCAGCGGGCGTCCCCTCCTCCCCAACTGGCTTCCTTGCACCCCCCCCCCCACATGGAGTCACTGAGGACTGAGGAAAAGAGAGCATAAAGAGAAGAAAAAGAAAAGCCAAAATGTGACTTGAGGCGGTTGCTCCTATACGATGGGGTGGGGGGAGCCAGTTGTCTCAGAAATGTTCATTAAGGGATTATTTCTCTTCAAATGAAGGCTTCTGTGTTTACTCCCGACATCCGAGAGCCACACACAGGTGCGCTTAGTCTGTGGCACGTTTCCTCCCCGTTACAACCGGCAGATTCCACCTTTCTCTGGAATACCCAACAGTAATTTGAGGAAAAAATAGAATTTGTCTCAGACAGTGGCGGTTTTTGTCCTTTGAGAAGTCCTCGTTCTTCAGGTGGGTCCTGGTACAGAATTCCAGAGAAGCCCCCTCTGCTCCACCGTGGAGGCTGCAGGGCTGTGGAGGCCTGTGGTGCTTTCTCGAGGGGGCTGTCGAGTGAGGCCTTTGCAGTTAGGCCTGTCTTCCCCTCCCGGGGAGGGGGCCGAGGAATGGAAGGGACAGAGCAGAACAGGTGGTTGGGTCTCAGGAACCAAATGAGCACACTGCTGCTAGCAGCAGCCCCGGGTTTCTGGAATGCAGCGAGGCCACTGTTCCTGTCCTCCTTCCCCACCGAGCAGCCCCTGGGGCAAGACAGCAGGCTGGTTGCTTTTCCAGCTTGTTTCTGTTAGCCTTTGTCCTGTGCCTGGGCTCTGCCTTCTTCCTGTCAACTCCACTGCCTGGCTGCTGGGCAGAGCCACATGCTACAAGGGCCACGAGGAACGTTCTGGAAGTGCCCTTGGATGACCAGGTTAGGGAAAGAACCAGTTGGTGCTGAGTGCCTTCTGTTTTTGTCCCAGAATCCCAGCTCGTGTTTGGAGAGGGGAAAAAAAAACAAAAAAAGGAAGTCTGAGCCCTGGGCCTGGTGGGCAGAACTCCAGTTGGGAATTTTAATTTCGTTCATCAACTGCTTCCTCTCCAGCCAGCCTTGGGCCCTGCCAGCCAGTAGCCCTCGGCCCCCGCGTGGAGCAGGAAGCTTCAGCATTCAGACCTCAGTGTCGGTGTGTGCTTCCCACGTGCACAAAAGACACTGCAGCTCTGAGTGGTGACGGCCTGGCCCATCGGTGTGGGGTCCAGCTTTGTCCACCTGAAATGATTTTCTTCATACGCTGTCCCCACAAGGCGGGACCCTTGTCCTGCTTTCTCAGTTCAGCCATCTCGTTGAGAGCAGTGGCCCTCCACAGATTGTACGGGAACCCCAGTAATCGGAGACAGAGAACATTTCATCTTGGGGCCCTTTCTAGGGACAGAGAGCCACAATCAATGGGTGACCCTGACAAGGCAGGGAAGGGACAGGAGTACATGAGTCCTGCTTCTTGGTGCCCCCCTTTCTCACACAGAAAGTGCTATGTAACCAGGGGCAGGCCGCTAAATGCCTCTGCTTCTGTTTCTTCTGTAAAGAGAGGAATGACGATGGCCCACCTTGTGAGGATTCGGTCAAGAAATGTCTTTAACGTGTCTGTGCAGTGTAGCGTGGGGTGCTGGCCTGCCGTGCCCGGCTGGGTGGGACCCTGTGCCTCCCTAACACAAAGCCCGGGGGCTGGGATGTGGGAGTTCTAGTCCTTCCGGGACAAGGTACCTGCACTTGTCCCTCAGCAGGCCAACATGGCCAGGGAGGAAAGCTCCTTGGGCAGACAGTCACCCAGTGGGCCGCCTCTTCCCCACTTGTGAGTGTCAGGAAGCAGGGTGACAGGCCGGTGGGTGCCCGCCCTCTCCCTGTGCTGACTCCTAACCGTGCCTCCAAAGGCCTATAGGAGTGTCCAGTGAGCTCCTCAGAGGCCAGACTTCCTCCCTAGGGGCCTTGGCACTTGCCATCCCCCTGGGCCTGAGTACTCCCCCCCCCCCCCCCATCTTCAGTGACAGGCTCCCTCTCATCTCGGGTCTCTGCTTCCGTGTCACTTGCTCACGAGGCCTTCCCTCCTGAGCCCCTGTCTAACCAGCTCCTTCCCAGGCTGCAGCCTTCTTAGGCCAATTTGGAATCAGAACCGTGTTTGGATCTGCCCACTTGTGCCCTAGCCCAGCACGCACACAGGGCAATGCAGGCAGTGGGTTAGAGGGGGGCACGCACCCCAGAGAAGAAAGCGGCACACAGTCCCACCCAGACAGGTGGAAACTGGCCAGGTAGGGTGGGCTGGGGTGATGGATTCTTGCTGCGGTTAGAGAAGGTTGGGGAAGGCAGGCTGTGCCTGTGCGGCCAGAGGCCTGTCCAGGCCACAGAGGTGACGCTGAAGGGGAAGGAACGTGGGAGCGGAGGAGAGCGGGAGTCCTGGAAGGCTGTAGCCCAGGGTGAGATCCTGTTCACTGGCAGCCGGACACCAAGGTGCCTTTTACAGAGAGTATTGAAAACCCGCGCCACCGAGTGGCTGCAGCTGGCACGGCGTTTGCCCCTGGCTCCCCGCCCGGGACCGTGCTGTCTCAGCCACGTCCCATGTGGTTGGACAAGACCACGCGGTGACTGAGGCTCGAAGGCAGGGTCCCGGGGGCCCAGACGGAAGGGCTTTGCTGGGTGGGAGCCCCAGTCCCACCTCTCAGCAGCCCCCGTGGCTTTGGGTCCCTCGGCTTCAGCCTTGTCATCTGTGAGACGGGGGTCAGGCCTTGGTGTCCTCATGAGGACCCCTGTAAAACTGCTGGCATAGTACCTGGCACACGAATTTTCTTCCTGTGCTCCCTGTCGCAGGAACAGCTTTTTAGAAATAGCTCTGAGAAGTTAGGGTCCCCTGACATTCAAGGTGTCACATATTCAGGGCAGTCTGACATCAGACCCTGAGGAGAGGTCCCTGTTAGCAAGGCTGGCAGACAGAGCCAGGCAGGAGGTGCTGTAAAGGCCACGGCTGCCTAGACTACCAGGCGCTCCAGAGCCCGAGGTCAGCACCCCGCCGAGTCCCCCCACCCCGGCCAGGCTGACCCCAGGTGCCGGGCCTGCTTCATTCTGAGGTTGGGGGCCGGGGTGGGGCCTGCTCTTCTGAGCAGCCAGCAGGCTGGGGCTGCAGGCCCAGCGCTGTGCCAAGGGACCCCGCCCTGTCCCTCCCTCCACACGCAGGGCCTTACGCGGTGTGCCCGGACGGGTGTCCTGCGTCCCCAGCAAGGTTCCCCACTCTGGCTGTCGCTTGAGTCATCCCATTAGCTCCACCCTTGTCATCACCTTTACGCGGGACCTTTGGTTCTCTCCCCTCCCCTGGCGGCCTTCACCTCAGGAAAACCAGAGGGCGGAGTGGAGAGTCTCCCCGCGCTGGGGGCCAATCAGAGCATGGGCCGGAAGGGCCCGGCCGACCTCTGGGGCCCAGAACTAGGGAAGCCACGCTGTCGCCGTGGACGTCCTGGAGTGGCGGCTGGAGCCCTGGAGTTTGCCTCACCTGAGTGGGATGACGTTGTCCTGCTGCCTCTGCAGAAGGGCTTCCCGTGTAACCGTGTTTTACGCCAAGCAGTTAGGCCTCTCTTTTCGGCAAGGGCAGGTATACGTTCGGGTGCTTCTGAATAGAAGGTTCTTAGCTCCTGCACACAGATAGCCTTCTTGACTGTCCTGCCTCTTAGTTGTATGAGGACAGAAAAGGGACAGCACCACCTGGGTTTTCCTGGGGGTTATTTGTTGGAGGGGGGCACCAGAGGGGGTCGGAGGGAGAGGGGGGCACTCTGACTAGCAGGGAGCAGGTCGGGGGGAGGCCTCCGCCACTCTCGGCTTCCGCTGATTGTTCGGCACTGATCCTCGGAAGCCGCGTGTCTGAGACCCCTGCCTGCACAGTGACCCGTGAGGTAGTCTGAGGAGGCCCCCGGCACTGCCCCACTGGCCCCCGGGTGTTGTCTGGGTCATCTTTCTGAGCCTGGAGCCTGGGCTGGAAGAGGAACCGTGGCAGGGGGCGCCTGGGGAGCCTCAGAGCTGGCTCTGCCCTCCCTGTCAGAGCCGGCCGGCCGGAGAGTGTTCTTTTGTCATGTGAAGTGTCGCTCTTGTCAACCGCGAGCAGCTGTGGCTGTGAGCGGTTCTTCCGCAGATCGCCTGGGTGCTCAGCCACCTCTGTGAGGACCGCTCTGGGCCGCCACAGTGCCGAGCCCCACTCCGGGCCCCTGGTGGTGGCATCCTGAGCGGGGGTCACCCCAAGAGCTGCCCGACTCCGGGGCGGCCCCCACCAGGACAGTTGGGGAGCCCTTTCCTGGCCTCAGTTCCTTCCGTTCGCTGGGGAGGCGGCCGCACCTCGGGGCACAGAGTCTAGTCACAGAGCAGCCGGCGGGGTCACTGCCGTCTTTAACCGTGTCCCTGGCCACCACCGGTCTTGGGGGCTCTCCCGCCTCGATGGCACCGTTGGGGGGGGGGGTCTGCAGCCGCTGGACCCATGGAGCGGGGGCACGGAGGTTCCCGGCACCCAGTGTCGGTTCTGTCTTCCAGGTGAGACTGTGGAGATGAGAAGGTGGTGGACACTCTCGATGGAACCAGGACCGTCCTGCTGTGCGGCCCCGCCCCGCCTGCCCTGCCCCGCCAGCACCTCCTCCCTAAGTCCTTACATCACACCCGAACCGTGACACCACAGGAAAGAAAGACCCAAGAAGTTGGAATGGCTGTTTCCATGGACACGATCTCCATAGTGACAATGTGGGGGGAGGGGGGTGGGGTGGGATGATGGGAAAGGGGGGGTTAAAAGGGTGGGATAAAAATATATATATATAAATCTATTTTTAGTCTGGAAAGACTTTGTTTAAATGAAAGGTGCGCTATCCCTTTTGATTCTATTTTAAAATTCTCTAGTTAAAGAACTCCAAATTTGTTCCGATAACAGTGAAATTTAAGTGTGAAATTGAACAAGCTGGTCTCATAAAGGACGGGGTGTGGCTTTGATCTTTAGCCTGCCTCACGCCGGTTCAGAGAGCTGCAGACCCAGGGTTGAAAGAGCAGACAGACCACACCGGAACCATCCTTTGTCTTTAATTTGTCTCAAAGGGGGAAGGTTTGGGGGTTGGGGGGGTGGGGGATGTGGGGACGGTCCGTGTTTTCAAGAGTGGGGGAATGATGTTTAAACACAAATAAATTTTTTCATTTCCAGAAACACTATTTATTTATTATTTTTAAAATTTTTATCTTTTTGGGGGGTGAGATGGGCAGATGTCCCAAGGTCACAGCTATGTCCTGGGTCACTGTGGCCAGTGAGAACCATGAGCGCCCCACTAAGTGCGCCCGGCAGGCAGGGTCAGGGGGTGGCCTGCCTCTGGACGCATTCCTGGCAGCTGTACCCTGTCCCCCCCCCCCCCACTCCCCAGGCCGAAGGACGGGACAGGAAATCTAAGTTGTAGGACTCGGCACACGGGGGAGGGGCTGTTGAGTGCCATCAGTGTGGTTAGGCTGACCAGGAACACCCAGTTAGCCCTTTTTTCTTTTGCTTTCATTTTTATAAAGGAAAAGGGGGCCTGTCAGGTGAGCAGCTCCACGCTACATGATTCTTTATGTTGTATTGTTTTGTTTTGTAAATTGTATAATTTTTAAATATCTGAGTTTTAAAAAAAGAAGAAAAAAGTACAAAAAAAATCTTGTTAAGGCCTTAAGAAGGGGTTAGTGCATCTTTCAGGGGTCACTCTGCCGTGGGGATAAAATGGCTGTTTCACAAACAGTTTTATTTAAAAAACAAAAAAAAAAATCAAAAAATAATAAACTTCATTTTAACCTTGTTTCCTTTTTTTGTTTAATGTAAAGCAAACGCGTCTCTTCCTCCTCCCATTCCAGCCCCCAAAGGTGGCTTTGCTCCACTGCAGAGAAGGCCGCCATCTGACTGTCCAGCTGAGCCCCAGCCTCCCGCGCCCCCCCGCGGCCCTCGCAGCGGGGCCTGGAAGGACACAAAACCCAAGCTCCTCTGCGGCCCCGCCCGGGCGGGTGGAACTCAGCCAGTGTGCGGGGACGGGCGGATTTACTTAAGTTGGTATGAGGACAGATTTCCAATCAACATTAATTTTAAAGGTTATAAAAAAATAATGCAATGTTAATGGACTTTTTTAGAGAACAGAAATACTGGAAGGAATGTTGTGAAGTAGAAATAAGCAATTATAAATGAGTTCTTGTGTGCTCATCAATTTGGGACTGCAGAAATGGCAGATTAATTCTGTTTTAATGGCTCCATCAAGCCGTGCGGCCCATTTCTCATTTCGCTCACCAGGACGGAGGCGTGGGTGGGTGTGCTGGGCGGGCTGTGGGACCCGCATGGAAATGACGGCTTTTTGAGCCGCGCGGCTCTCCGTCTGGTCTTGACTTGGCGCTAA
Source organism: Panthera uncia (assembly GCF_023721935.1). Classification (NCBI taxonomy): domain Eukaryota; kingdom Metazoa; phylum Chordata; class Mammalia; order Carnivora; family Felidae; genus Panthera; species Panthera uncia. The sequence goes on along the minus strand of NC_064809.1, from coordinate 131,775,430 downwards.
CACGGTTCAGATGAAATTGATAGATTTCAGGTGTCAGGGGCTCAACCACAAACCTTGAAAAATACGTGTCTTGAGGAAAATATTTTCCCAATGGCAAATGATTCTTTGTCATTTTGCTTTTATTCTTCTGTCCCCTTTTGACTTGCTGATGATACTTGAGCGAGGCACATGGGATGATTCTAGGACTTTCCTCAAACTGGCTTCTGAAATGACCGTTTCCCCGGGGCGTGGCTGCGTTCCACACTCCGCTCCTGGCTCCGGCTTTCCAGCTTCTGCAGGAAGCCTCACCTCCTGCATTTTAAGTTCATAGCAGTATTGAGCAGAAGTTACAGAACGTGCCCGTGTGTTCCCGGTCCCCCCACACACAGCCTACCCCAGCCAAGCGGTGCATTTGTTACAACTGGTGATCCTACTACATAGACCCGTCGTTGTCACCCAGAGCCCGTAGTTGACATTTGGGTGCCTTCTTGGTGTTGCACACTCCGTGGGTTTGGACAAGAGGTGTAATGACACGTGTCCACCGTTACAGTCTCAGAGTAGTCTCACCGCCCTAAAGATCTTCTGTGCTCTGCCTGTCCTCCCTCCTCCCAGCCCCTGGCAACCACTGATCTTTTTACTGTCTCCATAGTTTTGCCTTTTCCAGAATGTCATATGGTTGGAATCATACAGTATGTAGCCTTGTCAGATTGGCTTCCTTCACTCAGTGAAAACGCATTCAAGGTTTCTCCATGGCTTTTCATGGCTTGATAGCTCATTTAGTGCTAAGGAATATTCCATTGTCCAGATGTACCACAGTTCACTCACCTGCCAAGAGACGCCCTGGTTGCTGCCCAGTTTTGGCAATTATGAATAAAGCTGCTGTGAATAACCTGTGTGCAGGTTTTTGTGTGGACATCCGTTCTCAACTCCTTTGGGTCGATATCGAGGATCTTGCTGGATCACATGGTAAGAAGGTTTCGTTTTGTAAGGAACCACCAGCCACCTTGCACAGTGGCCGCGTATGGAAGTTCCTTTTGCCCCACACCCTTAACAGTATTTGGTGTTGTCGGTGTGCTGGATTTTGGCCATTCTAATAGGTATGCAGTGGTGATAACGTGGATTTTTTTTTCGTAAGTTTAAAATTGCAGATAAAATATTTACCATCTTAACCGGCGTGCAGTGTTGAGTATATTCGCATTGACAGGTGCGAGATCCAGGCCCATGTGCCCGGCAAGCTGCACGCAGGGTCCGCTTTAACCATCTGCCTCTTTCTGTCCCCAGGAATTTTGGGGGGTTTCCTCTGTGGGCGCCGCCATGCCGCAGGGAGGGAGAGGGGTCACGGCTGGCAAAATGCCACCAACGTTCCCAGCGCCCTCGCTGGGTGCCGAAGCTCCCTCCCAGGGGTGCCGGGGGTGGGCGGTTCCCGGTCCGCGCCGTGTTGGTGCCATCCCTCCCCGGGCAGGCGAGCTCCAGTGACACGTGTGGTCCCTGCGAAGCGCTCACTCCCATCTCCGCTTCTCCTGGGCAGCCTCACCGCCTGACTGGGGGTGGGGGCGGCCCTGAGTGTGTCTGTGAGTAAACCCCAGGAACTCAAGTGCTGGCCCTTGAAGTTTTTGTCCAGTGTGGAACAGTAACTCAGAGCATGCATTTTGAAACGGACCCTAATGCTGCTCGATGACTTTGATCTCCTACCACAAACTGGAAGCCACCAGCCTTAGGGGCTGCGGAGAGGGCACGTGAACAGCAGCGCCTGGCACACGAAGCTATGATTGCACAATGACTGCAGAAGGCCACAGGCCTCACGAGGCCACCCCGCCCTGGACAACAGGCCACTGCCCTTCGCAACCCCCCAGTGGGCACGATGCCTCAAAAGAAGGGGGTAGAGATAGTTTATCTAAGGCCACTGTGTGACCGGACACTCGGACCCTCACGTTCCCCGTGCTAACACCACGTGACCGGCGGTCCGGGTAGAGAGTCGCCGCTCGCTGAACAGGAGTGCGCAGCTGAGGCAGATCAGAGCCCCCCACCCACCCCCCCACCCCCCGCCCCCAGGGTGCCTAGGGTCTCGCCCTCCTGCTCTATCGAGTGGCCTTAGAAGCGGTCTCCCTGCCTCCTGGAAGCCAAGACCGCAATTTCGCACAGTCTAGACCTCAGCCAGACTTGCAAAGCTGCCACCTCCAGCCGCCTCCCTCCGGCTGCCCCACCCCCACCACGCACAAGACTTTGCAGTGCTCCAGGGTCCTCCAGAAAGTCCTGCTCCAGCCTGGGGCAGTGTCCCCATGACCCTGAAAGCAGTCCCCACGCTGCCGGCCTGGCCCCCTCCGGGTCCTGAGCACCTTGGAGCAGGGCCCACCATGTGCTTCCCACCATGTCGCCAGTACTTAGCCCAGCACCCAGTACCCAGCACATAGTACTTCCGGTGTGGGTGGGACAGAATCCAAGCCCATCAAGTACTTGGCCATGGCGAGATGCAGGGAAGGCCCAGCTGCGTCCCAAAAAACTAAGTCCCGGGCCCAGCGGGAGAGTAGGGGTGTGGGACTTTGGGAAGGAAGCAGCTTCCACAAGCCAAGCAGGAATTGCGAACATTGGAAGCCATATGACCCCGGGTTGCCACCTCTGAATGGCGTCTCTGAGCCAGGGATGTCAGAGGGCGCTCGGGAAGATCCTGGTCCTCTTACAGTGGGAAGGCGAAGCAGGGGGAGAACGGGGGCGATGGGGTGGGGGTAAGGGATGCCTCCCCCAGGCCCTGCTTCAGCTGGGAGAGAGAATACTCCGGCTGTTTCCAGAATGAGAGTGTGCCTCACACACCCCTGGGACGGGTGAAGGGGACTGACCCTGCCCGGGAAATGCCCCTTCCCACCCTCTGGGTCTACTACCTTCTCATCTGAGCAGGTTTTGGCCTCAGAGTTCCCACCAGCCTCACTGATGTAACAATTCAGCTTCAATTCCCGCCCCTTCCATTGTTGGAGAAGGAGCGTGAGGCCGGGCATGGTGTGGTCACCCAGGCCTTACACGGAGGAGCAGAGAGGCTGAGCAAGAGGAAGGGTCTGGTTGGCACGACTCCAGCCTGGTGCGGGTGGCACACAGGTTTGCATCTTTCCTGGAAGGACCTCGGAGTCAGGACTGGAAGGCTTGGGACTGGAGCCACGGGGGACCTGGCGGGGGGGGGGGGGGGGGGGGGGGGGGGGGGGGGGGGGGGGGGGGGGGGCGGGGGGGGGGGGGGGGGGGGGGGGGGGGGGGGGGGGGGGGGGGGGGGGCGGGGGGGGGGGGGGGGGGGGGGGGGGGGGGGGGGGGGGGGGGGGGGGGAGGCGG